>NC_056725.1:1168752962-1168912962 GCF_019279795.1 Protopterus annectens | reverse complement strand
CTAGCAACTTTCTAAGTTTATAAGAGCAGTATTTAAAATCTGTCCCTATTTTGGGGCTTTTGTCCCCCCCCCCCCCCCGTTATTTTAAGCTTTGTCTAGATTACTTGCACTAAGTGGTTGAAAGGTATGGCAGCTGCATATCATAGTAATTTATGGATGACTATAATCTAATCTGATTATTTTATTCTTACAACTATAAGAGACTGCTAAACAAATGGAGACAGAAAGAAGGTGATGACTCTTGTGCTTGCACATGTAGAGAAATGAAAACTCTGAATTCAAAGTAGTCTTGACTGGTTAAAAAAAAGCTGCAAGCTTGCTTCTGAAGTGTAATTGTGGTGGTACCACATAGGCTTTTCCCCCTATTTCTCTCTCTGTTCTCAGTTGGCATTCCATGTGACTCATTGACATTGGCTCAGTAGAGGCTGGTGACTTCAAAGCAAAGAGGACTTTGTAAAGAAAACTGAATTGGTAACTCAGAACATGGTTATGATTTTTGCATAAATAACTTGTCATATATTACTACACATGCAACTAAACTCCCTGCAGTAGTCTTCCTTAGCAAAATGCATGCCTGAGATGTCAGAAAGAGAGCTCATTTCATATATATGAAGTGGTTGTGTAAGTTCCACTATAATAACACAAAACCTAATACTTGTAAACACAGAATGGTTGGCAATGATCCTGAACTGCTCTAAACTATTTACATATGAACATGTGATATAAACACATTATCTACTTGGCACAATGGTTAAGGTCTTTGCTTTTCATGTATAAGGTGTAAGATTTGATCCTCATCACTGGTAACAGTTAATTGGTAAAAAGGGTATAATTTTTACAGCTCTTATGGTGTAGTGGTACATTACTGTGACTCTAGTACACAGGTTCCTGGGTTTGAGACTTGGCAGGGCTGGTTATTTAGCTCTGTTATTTTAGTGGTTAGAGTCACGGCTTGGCATGTAGTATGTGCATGGTTTGAATAAATGAGCGTCATGCAAAGACACAAGAAAACTAAACAAGGGTAGCAACCCCATACCTTAATGTTCATAGTTTTATATGGGTATACAAGACTATCAGTTGAGCAGATCATTAGGAGCCTAGCCATTACAATTCCCACTTTTTGCTCCTTCTGTGCATAAGGGTCTGATGAACTACAACAGGAGCACATTTACAGTTTCTTTTGCACTCATCTAGGTTAGATTTAAAGAGAACTAGGGAGATACTTTGATATGAAGAGGGAGCCTACTCCCATACGTTGTGCAACCTTCAGGAGATATATTTCTCACACTAATAAGTTTTGCTAATATTTTCAGGTTGATTTAGATGTGGTGTGTAAAGGTTTTGATCAGGAACGGCCTTAGGTCAATTAGCGCCCTAGGCAAAAGGGTTCCATGGTGCCCCCCACCACACCACCTGGTGCCCCACCCTGGTCTACCTACACCAGATAAATACTGAAAAAGCATCCCTACTAGTGTGGTGCCCTAGGCAGCCGCCTAGTTGGCCTATGCCTAAGGCTGGCTTTGGGTGAGATGTAGAGAAAAGGGAAGAATATTAGTGCATGTATTTCATTTCTAATAAGCTTTCATATCAGAGCGAAATTTCAACGTGTTTTTTCAGTATGTATCTGTTCATTTGCTTCCTGCCTAATATTAGCAAGTGCTGACAGGGAAAGAAAAGTATTAGATAAGTATATTTGTTCTGAGTATAATGTTCTATCATGGAATTCAGAAATCATGTCCCAATATGGAAAGTCATAAACAAGCAGTCAGGGGATTTTAGCAACATTAATGCTGAAGTGTCAATTTCTAATTGGTCATCAGCAGTCTTATAATTGTTAGAATAACATTGCTTTTAATGAAAAATATATAAAGAATGATGATTTTTGTAGCCCAAGGGCACAGGATCTTGATTTCCTAATCTCCCACGTACATGTCTTTCTGTGCAGTAAAGGAGATTGCTATTTTCTGCGGAACAGTGTCATGTGAAAGTTATTTGGTACCTTAACAAGTGTTACCTGTTATATGAACATATAAAAGATGAAGCAGGACAATGTTTCTTGCAGCCTTGTAACCTAAAAGGAGATAAAGTGATAAAGCTTCAAGGCATTTTGTGTAATTTAAGGTACTCATACCCAATATTTTCTTGGTGAGAAAAGCTTGCTTGTTTGTTTGTTTATTTATTTATTAGTAAACATACATGCTAAAGGGGCATTGTTCATAGGTTCATAGGTTCATAGGTTGGTACTAGGCTATCAGCCCTAGGGCCTATACAAGCCTAGCCATAACAATTCCCTGGCTATTTCTATTATGGGTCTGATAAGGGAGGAGTAGAGAGGAATAACTTCCTTGGACCTGGAGAATATGTCTTTACCTATTACTTGCACTAGATAGAAGGATTTCCCAAAGACAGTTTGTATTCAGTGGTCAAATGAGTATTATGGTCCGCAAATGTACATACATGCCTTATGGGAGTATCTGTTTTGAGATGGTATAACAAGAGGTGGATGAAAACAATACTGAATTTCTTTGCATTAAGCTTAGGACTTAGGTCCCAACACCAGAAGTTTGTGTGGGTTAGGCTCTTCTGGAGGATATTGAGGATATTTGGTAAACTGATGCCAGCTCCATGTTTGTAGTTATTAGCAAACTTAGCCAACCAGAGACTCTTTACATTGGCTTGGTCATAAAAAACTATGTGCAATAGAAGAGCAGCCTAAAAACAGAACTTTGTGGGATGCCACGAGAAACTTGTTTTTTCAAGGATAGTGTACCATTAACCCCAAATCTGTAGGTCTTATCTGAGAGCTAGATTGTAATCAAATGATTTATATAAAGGGTTGATATTTAATTGGGTCAGTTTCTCAATAATGCTAAAGTGAGAGACAGCATCAAAGGCCTTGGCTAAATCCAGGTAGGCAGTGTGCACTAATCTGCAATCAGCTGTGCATCACTGACTTTCCCAAAGAAATTCACAATATTTATGAGGCAGAACCTATCTTTTACAAAGTCAAATTGGGTAGGCTTCATGACTTGTAAGCTGCATATATCGATTAATTTACAAATGATGCTGATAGGGCTAATTCATCTATAGTTCCCTGGGTCTGCCCTTGGGAAGGGTACCTGTCTCCCTGTCCTTGGGCACATACCTAGTAGAGAGATTAGGAATGAATAGGTTTTAGAGGGAACCAGTGAGGCAGTGTTTTATGTTAATGATGAGAGAGCCTGGTATGTTGTCTGGACCCATTAAGCTAGTGTTTTTGGTCTTTGGAGAGAACTTTCAAGCCTTGTTTCTGGTCATTGTAGGTGATAGTGTTCACTGAATGGAGTGAGGGGAGGAGCAGGGAGAGGACATGGGGAAGAAGTTTAAACTATGTTTATCCATTAATATGTTGACAATGACTTCGGGGGTAGATTAATGGAAATTATACAACTACCCCCCATTAATATTCCAAAACGTGCATGCTGATTGGTCAGCATGCACGTTGTAAATCAGACTTATACTAATGGAAAAAGGTCCGGTCGCCCGGACTTTTTCCATTCGTATAAGTCTTTTTTTTTTACAGCAATGGAGAATGCAAGATCTCTGTTGCTGTTTAAACACGGTCTTGCTATGTTAAAGGAGTTTAACATAGCGAGACAGCTTTAAAAAAAGTAACGGAGATTCTCTGCTGCTTTTTTTGAAGCTGTCTCGCTATGTTAAACTCCTTTAACATAGCGAGACAGTTTGTAAAAAGCAACGGAGATCTTGCTTTCTCCGTTGCTTCCACCCACAGCTCTGATGTACTGAGTAAGCATACGCATGTGCAGTACATCAGAACTGCCGCAGAATACCAGACAGCTGTGGAAGGGCAGCAAGAAGGCATTATACAATGCCATTATTTAAGAAAAGTAAGTATTTTTTTCTTAAATAATGTCATTGTATAATAGCAATAACCCATTTCTGGGTGTGGGTAATGCTGGATTTACCCACGGTTGTCTTTGTTTGGCCTCTTGGGCCATGCCCTCATGACCAAACCACACCAACCGTGGGTAAATCCAGCATTACCCACACCCAGGCGTGGGTTATTGCTATAGTATTGGGTATTATCTCAGTGCAGAACTGAGCATTGTTTCTAAGTGAGATCTAGTGGTGGTAAGTTAATTAAGAGGAATGGTACCATCCCCTGTTTTAACTGTATTTATTATAATGATGTTAATACTGATACATTTTTTTTAGATATCCAGTTAATAAGAAGCCTTTCTTCTTTAAAGAATCAGGTACTTGTTCTACTAAGAATGTAGTTTATTTTCGCAGTTCTGTTTGCTGTGAATGTTTCTATATAGTTAAGACAAACATGAAATTAAAAGAAAGAATTGGGGCACATCTTTCTGATATTCACAGAAATGTTGAAACTTATGCACTAAGCAAACACATTAACCAATGGCATTGAACATAAATTCAAATTTAGGGTATTGCAGAGAATTACTCAAGATGCTTAAGGGGATGACCTAGTTACAAAAACTGAAATGGCAAAATACTGATGGATTACTTATTTTAAAGAAGATAATCTACCAGGGTTGAACAGCATAAAACCTGTTTTAAAAGTTAGGCGTGACCTTCTATAAAACATGTTCTTTTTATGTGCTTTTCATCTTTATATATATATATATATATATATATATATATATATACACACACACATACACACACACACACACACACACACACACACACACACACACACACACACACACACACACCTTTCATTTATTTTATAAGTTGTTATATATTTATTCATGTATGTTTTATGAGGTTTAGGGCTGTTATATGAAATGTTAAAATGTTTATATTTAAATTATATTATAATTATATGTCATGTGAATTCCCATTGATCGGCTGGCTTCCTATATATAAGGAGTGAAGTTGATTTAGAGTGCATATATACTGAGAAAGAGCTACAGTCTAGAAACTTTGCTGTTTTTTTTATACTTCTATCTTATTAAACTTGAATGTTGAACTCTTGGTTTGTTCTCTTTAGAGCCTGGTATGTTGTCTGGACCCATGGAGCTAGTGTTTTTGGTCTTTGAAGAGGCCATTTAAGCCTTATTTTCTGGTCGTTGCAGGTGATAGTATTCACTGAATGTAGTGAGGGAAGGAGCAGGGAAAGGACATGGGGAAGAAGTTTGAACTAAATTTATCCATTAATATGTTGACAATGATTTCAGTGGTAGATTAAGTGAAAGTATCAGGGATCATCTCAGTGCAGTGCTGAGCATTGTTTTTAAGATTCCTGGCAGACTTAAAAAAGGCTTTGTGGTTATCTTTAGATGAGGTGGCAATATTTAATTCATACTCGACTTTGCAAGTGTTGATCTTATGCCCAAGTTCTTTTCTTTTCTTTTTGAGGTCACTGGTAGTATAGCATGGTTTGAGTTAATTTGTAAGGGCCAGTAGTATTTTAATTTGTTGCAAAGATAATCATACTTGTGTTCTACCACTGTGGCTTGTTTCTAAATTTGACACTGTATCTGTGGCAAATAGAGGTACAGTGGATATAAAAAAATTACACACCCCTGTTAAAATGCCAGGTTTTTGTGATATAAAAAAATGAGACCACAATAAATCATTTCAAAACTTTTCCCACCTTTAATATGACCTATAACCTGTACAATTCAATTGCAAAATAAACAAATCTGTTAGGGGAAAAATATAAAAAATAAAAAACATACGATAAGCTGGTTGCATAAGTGTGCGCAGTGCACCCTTAAACTAATATGTTGTTGAAGCACCTTTTGATTTAATTACAACATTCAGTCTTCTTGGGTACACACCTGCCATCAATTAAAGAGACTCTGATTAACCCCAAATCAAGTTCAGGTGTCCTAGTAGGATTTTCCTGACATTTACTCAGTTGCCTGCTACAGCAAAAGCCATGGCTTGCAGAGAGCTTACAAAGCATCAGAGGGATGTCATTCCTGAAAGGTATCAGTCAGGAGAAGGGTACAAAAACATTTCTACAGCATTGGATATACCATGGATCACAGTGAAGACAGTCATCAAAAAGTGGAGAAAATATGGGACAACAGTGACGTTGCAAAGAACTGGACATCCCTCCAAAATTGATGAAAAGACAAGAAGAAAACTGGTCAGGGATGCTGCCAAGAGACCTACAGCAACACTGAAGGAGCTGCAGGAATTTCTGGCAAGTACTGGTTGCGTACTACATGTGACAACAATCTCCCGTATTCTCCATATGTTTGGGGTATGGGGTAGGGTTGCAAGATGGAAGCCTTTTCTTGCACAGAAAAATATCCAGGCCAAACAATGCATCAAGTCTCCCAAAAGCATGCAGGAAAATGTGTTATGGTCTGATGAGACGAAGGTTGAACTTTATGGCCACAATTCCAAAAGGTGCATTTGGCACAAAAACAACACTTTGCATCACCAAAAGAACACCACCCCCACGGTGAAGCATCGTGGTGGCAGTATCATGTTTTAGGGTTGCTTTTCTTCAGCTGGAACTGGGGCTTTAGTCAAGGTGGAGAGAATTATGAACAGTTCCAAATACCAGTCACTTTTGGCCCAAAACCTTCAGGCATCTGCTAGAAAGCTGAAGATGAAGAGGAATTTCATGACAGTGACCCCAAGCATACATCCAAATCAACAAAAGAATGGCTTCACCAGAAGAAAATTAAACTTTTGGAATGGCTCAGCCAGAGCCCAGACCTAAATCCAATAGAAAACATGTGGCGTGACCTGAAGGGGGCTGCGCACAAGAGATGCCCTCCCAATATGACAGATTTGGAGCACTTTTGCAAGGAAGAGTGGGCAAATATTGCCAAGTCAAGATGTGCCATGCTGATAGAGTCCTACTCAAGAAGACTGAATGCTGTAATGAAATCAAAAGGTGCTTCAACAAAGTATTAGTTTAGGGGTGTACACACTTATGCAACCAGCGTATTGTACATTTTTATTTTTTATATTTTTCCCCAAACAGATTTGTTTTTCAATTAAATTATACAGGTTATAGGTCACATTAAAGGCGGGAAAACTTTTGAAATGATTTATTGTGGTCTCATTTTTTATATCACAAAAACCTGGCATTTTAACAGGGGTGTGTAAATTTTTTATATCCACTGTAGATGCCTTAGTGCAGGAATTTAGGCAAGAGTAGAAATCATTGATATAAGCAGCTGCATTTGCTACAGGGTCCGCATTACATGGAGAGCTTTTAAAACTCCTTTGGTTGTCAGAAAGTGAGAGAAGATTGGCATTAAAGAAATCTATGAAGAGAGAAGGGCCGAATGACTTCTTATGCATGGTCCTTATGGTAAAAAAAGGGCAGCACAGTGCTCTGGTTTGATGAATGATGGGGCAGCTACAGGTGTGGGGAATACTAGTGATATATTTGCAAGAACAAAGTCAAACAGTTTTAAGCTCATAGTAAGGGAGGGTACTAGCTGGGCTAGAATGTTGCATTGATGATACCTAGGAACCTCTGTGCATATTTGTTATTTCTGAAGTATGTTTGCCAGTTTATGGGAAGGTGATTGAAATCTCTCAGAATGAGTGTGTTAAGTTCAATATTAATGGCCTCTAATTTGGTTAGATGGGTGACAGGCTGTGGGAAAGAAAAGAGTAGTTCTGTAGTTACCCATTATATGATAGGCGGATTTTTTTTTTAGGTACCAGGATACTCAGCATTTCTAAGTTGTTATCCGAGATTAACCATGAGGTGATGAGATTGCAAAGAAAATGGACATGCCCCCACTGAAAATGCAACCCCCTTCAGCTGGGTCTGAATTGATGACAGGCATTAAGCTCTAGTAAAGAAACAGTGTTGTCATTGCACTGTAACCAAGTTTCTGTAATCATACAAATGTATATATTTTTAAGAGTCAGGAAAGCCTTAAGGGAGTGCATTTGTTTTTTAAACTTCTAGCATTGAGTAGTGCTACATGGAAATTAACATGATTGGGATTTGCTTGGTTGGTAGACGTAGAAAGATGATGGTAACTAAAAAAAGGCATTGTGAGTAGAGATTACCTTAACCAATATGTGGAATCACTGAGGAGAAAGATGAAAGCATCCCTGGCAAAGCAGGTGGCTTGGCCTACCATTTCCATCCAATGTGACCTACATCAGATCCCCTTAGAATAGCACTAGTTACTGAGCCAATTGCTCATGTCAGTAATTCTTTGTATTGTGGCATCAGTCATGCTGATGTCAAGATATTGCTCTAGATTAGCTTCTTTCCAGCCTCCGAAACATACGTTGTGAGCTTACCTACCAACTGCCCCCAGAGATGAACAGTCAGGCAACCATTCAGAAGATCTAAAAGGGTTTATCCAAAAAGGTGTTTCAGAAACCCTGGTTTTCTGGGCCTCCTCTGCCTCAAGACCGGCATCTTCCACATTGTCTGACGCCAAAGCCCCGAGAGCAGTGATGGTTCCAATAACCTCAAAGTCAAACTAAGCCTGCTGCATCTGGTGCCAATGCTTCAGCTCCAAGATTCACCCTGTTCCAAGGGGAGGGCCGCAGAGTGAGTCAGGGATGCAGCTGGAGTTGAAGACCTGGCCATCTTCAAATTTGACACAGACACCCATGGGATTCTCACATCCAAGGGCTCTGAAATAATCCATCAGAATGGAGAAGGAAAAATCCCAGTGTGGGAAACAGAAAGAATGCTCACAGGCCCGATGGGATAACCCCATCTGAATCTGGCCTCTGAGGAACTTCTTCATCATCCTATCCACTTTAGCTTCAGAAAAGCTTCTGCAGGACCTGATGAAGGAAGTAGTAGACTGGGCTGGAATTCTCTCCTCTGAGTTTCTTGAAGGAAGGGAGAGGGAAGCTTAGGAAAGATAGTCTGTGGAGAGAAGTTGGGTGACTGGGTCCTCGGAGACTTTGACTTGGTAAGCATCAAATTTGAGGGTGTTAGATCCAACTTTTTCTGTAATTTGACAGCAGACATCAAATGTGGGGCTGATTTAGGAGAGCAGGTGGAAGACTGCTTCCTGGATTCTTTTGCCTCCGAAGCCATCTTAAGTTTTTTTTTTTTTGTGGGGGTTTGAGCCTCAGATGCTGGAAATAAGAGAGAGGAAGAACAAGAAGAAGGCAACAGACCCTTTAGAACCAGTTTGTTAAACTGGTTGCTAAGTGCCCCAGTGTTGAAACCAGCACAAAACATGCACTCAGTGTCTAAGTTGGCAGCACCCAAACAATAAATGTACTCCCTGTGGGTATCAGAATTGGAGATCTTATGCCCACAGGAAGGGCATTTCTTAAACCTAGTGGGTTTTCCAGCCATGGTAGTTAGTTTAAGCTATTGTGTTTGTTTGTTTTTTTTTTAATGAGAGAGAACTACCAACAATAGTAGAAAAAAGATTACCCTCTAAGGGTAGGAAAAACAGATTAAAGTAAAGTGAAAAAGTACCAACAATGATATGGAGAATTACTGATAGTAAAAGAAGAAGAAGAGAGACTATAAAGTTAGATCTGACAAGATAGGAACTCAAAAAAACTGCAGTAAGGGAGGAAGACATGATGAAGAAAGATGAAACTGTGTGAAAACTAGAAAACAATTCACACTTACTGCAAAAACTACATCCCAAAGGTGAATGAGAAAAATTTGCGTCTGTAGCAATAAGGTGGCAAATGAGATCTGATGTACTGCACAGTAAATGGGGCATTAAGGGTAAAGGGAGGAAGTGGTCTCACCAATCCTAACTTCTTGGATCCTATCTGTGAGCCAGCTAGCAATCCAGTTATGTAGGTATTTATAACTAGTTCTGAGAGTTTGTCAATAATACCTGTGTGGGATATTGTATTGAGCGCCTTGCCCAGGTCGAGGTAGGCAGTGCGCACCATTTCTTTCCCTCGTCAGTAGCCTAGTTGACCCTCTTGAAGAAGTAAACCAGGTTGAGTAGGCAAGACCTTGCTTTAACAAAGCCAAACTGGGATGAGGCCAGTGTCTGACGGTTGCCAATGTCCTTGGTCATTTCCATGATAATTTGTGACGTGGCTTTGCATATTAGACTTGTCAGAATGATGGGTCTGTAGTTCCTGGGGTCAGTTGATGATCCACCCTTGTGGAGAGAGATGACTGTTGCAGCCCTCCATTCACTCAGTGGTCTTGCTAGATATTCTGTAACACTTTTATTGAATTATCACTTGTGACACAGGCAAACTTATATTTATATAAAAGTAATCAAACTATATTACCAAGTTCGCATTTACAAACATGGGACAGGATGTGTGTGAGATAAAATGAAAAATGAGTGGCAAATTCCATAAAAGGCATAATGTGAGTCAGACTAAGCAAATGTTTGAGAAGCAGAGTGAGTATGCCAGGCAAATGCATAAGGTGTGACCAATACTATAATCGTATTTACAAAGAAAAACATGAGTCAGTACATGGCATGAGGTATGAGATATAAGATACTAGACCATTTTGTTGTCATTTGTAAAACAACACAAGTTAAAGAGACAGCTATTGAAAATACTAATGAAACTAGAAATAATGAATGTGTGGAAAGCATTTTTCCTGAGCACTACTGTATCAAATGAAGAAGTTGATTAACAAGTACAAATTCTGATTCATGGAGCAGTTGTGAGCTTTAAAATACATACAGGGACTGATGTTACTGTGATTTCATGTGCTATACGTGGAAGTTTCTCGAAGTGTCCACATTTGGCAGACTAACATTTGTAGGCCTGTAGGCAAGTTGAAGTGCATTGGCAAGTTTCATGCTGCCATATCTGTGTGGAGGGGGCTCATGTCTGAATTTTGGGTTTATGTGATAAGTGGTTCATACATAAATAATCTGCTCAGCAGAACAACAATAAATGAAGTTAGTGTAGAAGTATTTGGTGAAACTGGCCTGCTTCTAAGTCATCCAGCAAAAAATCAAGCTAAAACAAGATGTTGTTCCATTTGTATAACCACACTGAAAAGGATGCCATTTCTTTTGCTATCCAAAGTAGAAGCTGAACTAAAACAAATACAAAAACCTTGACATTATAGAAAGTGTTGCTGAACTGATGTGCTTCTAATGGTCGAGTGAGAATCTGTGTCAGTTTGAAAAAGCTCAATGATTCTGTAATGTGTGAAATGTTTATATTACCTATACTATAAAACATAGCACCCAAGCCAGTTATTGCGAAAGTGTTTTCTACATTAGTTGGTTCCAGCGCTTTATGGCAAATTACATTTAACAAAAAAATTCAAAACATGACAACTTTCATTACCTTGATGGGAAAATTGTTTCAAAGGACTGACATTTGATATAACCTTAGCATCTGCGATTTTCCAATGTAAATTGGTTGATTTATTCAAGGGTCAAGCTTCTGTTGTTGTTATGGAGGGTATGTTAGTGTTTGGCCCAGACAAGCAAATGCATGGTTTGAAGATATATGTAGTACTACATACAATCAGAGATTCAATTCTTTAGCTTAATCAACACAAATGTTGCTTTAGAAAGACAGAGCAGCTAGAGATATCAACCAAATGCAAGCAAAGGCCAAGCAATGGCAGAGTAGAAAGACTGTGTGACTGAACTGAGACAAGCTCTAACCATGATCAACTATTTGGACAAGTTTGTACTTTACTTTTCTGTAATCCTTTGTACTTTATCTGGTTTCAGGGTCATGCTCAAACCCAAAACATTTTTCTAAATCAAAGAATTGCTTACCACAGCTCCAGTAGTACTGTACTATAATATTGCTAAACAAATCATTGTGAGTGCATATGCCAATAGCTTTGACCAAGGTATAGTGTTACTTCGCTGAGATGAACAAGTATTACACCCTATAGCCTAATGCTCCAGAAAGTTAAGAGGTGCTGAACGGAGATCTTCTCAAATTGAAAAATAATGCCTTGCAAGTGAGTAGCCATATACAAAGTTCTCCAGATACCTATTAGGGTTCAAGAGTTTTCATTTCCAGGCTGATTATAAACCATTAGATTCCATTAATTAATTCATAATGGTTTTGACAAAGTGCCTCCAAGGTGCCAAAGACCACTAATGTGTCAGAAAAGGCTCAATAGAAAAGCAATACATGTACATAAATAATTGTTGCTGCTATGCTGTCCAGAAATCCTGTAAAGGAACAATTATTATCAAAAAACAAAACTGATGTTGCAGGTTATGTATAAAGCAATATGATGACAAGGCCTGTAACCACTAAAAGACTAGAAAAGCTTGACAGCACTATCAATTGGTTTAAAAACTACCTTGTAGATAGGACCTTTCAAATCTATCGCATCAGTCAGTTCTCCAGCCAAGGCAGACTTTATGTAGAGGTGTCACAAAGCTCTGCACTTGGCCCACCCCTTCTCTCTTTTTATAATTGAACTACCATTTAGATCTTCCGACATGACAACTTACTTTATTTGCAGATGAGAATTTACTCCTAGAAGTTAGCAAGTTTGATACTGAACTTCAAAAACAACTGTGATCTAACTTTTTGTGGGTTATCTGTACTAAAGCTGTGATTAAATAAATATTAACCAATTTAGCTATTAATTTATACTCCACATTAGGAACTGCTATTGGACAAAAAAATGTCAACTACTCTATCATCTTTATCATTTTTTTTTTAATAGGGCACAAGAATATCCTTACATTGTTTATAAAATTAAAAAGGGGGGACATCAGGGCCTTTAGTTTTATCATTAGGTACTTCATTTATAACTTTTCCAATTGAATCCAAAGACAGAGTGAACTGTGAGAAATGAATCAAATATTTACTGCTGGCTGATAATAACTGAGTGACATCTTCAAAAGAAACTGGATTTTTCTGGCCACATATATGTGAAAAATCCATAAGAAAGGCCTCAATAATGTCATTCTCCTTACTAGTTAATCTTGCCAAAATTTTAATAATATTAATTGAAGCCAACCTTTGATTTGAAAATGTTTTAGACAAAATGAGCCACTAACTTTGGCTTTGTAAAACGTAACTTTTTATATTGATGAAGGTGTTCAGTAGAATAAGAGGCAGATAAATTTTAAATTTTAAGAGGTTCGTATCTAAGTGAAATATGTTTATCAGAGTTAATTTCCATAAATATTTCCACTGAAAGATCTGCTTCAATATTAAATTATATTCTTTCTTCTCTTTCTTATTTAGTCTTTTAGATGATTGTAACAAAATGTCAAGTATATAAGGTTTGAAGAGGCCCAAATTATCAGAAAGGATATTGCATCAACATCATTAATTTCCCAAAACTTTCCTAGAGTTGGATTTAATAACATAATAGAATAAAAAAAAAATAATTTTAAGAAGTGAATGATCATAGATGTATCTCAGAGTTACTTCCGTGCCCAGAAAAAGGAAAACAATTATTCTGATAAAAAATAATCAACCCTAGAGATTTTTTTTGTTTGTTTTTAAAGTCAAGGCGCGTATAACCAAGGTGTAAAAGACCTTCTTGGAAATCAAGCTCAGCATAACAAACATTCTTTAGCTGAAACAATCATTTAAACTAATCATGTTTGCTTCTTTATCAAGGTAATAGAAAAATTATCTTGCAAATGAATATTAAAATCTCAAGCAAAAAGAAGATTAATAACATCAAACTGTTTTTAATGTGAAGCCTTTATTATAAAGAAATTCAACATAATTTACAGAAGGAGCATAAACAGAATTAAGTACAAATTATTTTTAATAACACATTTAGCAAAAGTATTCTACTTTGAGGGTCAGCATATTGAGAAATTAGTTTAAATTATGAAAATGTAATCATAATAGCCACTTGAGGGGATTTGTTATTATTTAAATTAATAAAAGTCTGTGAAAAAATCTAGAATTATAAAGAAAGTACTGCTTGTCTTTTCACAAATATACTTCTTGCAAGACACAATGTGCCAGGAGATGTTTCTTTAAAATATTTTAACAATTTGCTTATTTTATGTAAATTACTAAAATCATTAACATTAATTGAACGTATAAATATCTACTATTTTGGAATTCATTAAACATAAAAACAGTAAAAAAGAGTAACCATTGGACTTACATCCTTCCAGGTGATAGCCCCCCACCCCCACCCCCCCAAAAAAAAAAAAACAGAAAAAGGAAAAATAAATTGAAAAGAGTTTATGATGAAGAAAAAGCCCATAATCTTGACTGGAAATTGTTCATACTGTCCACAGTCAGGGACTTTAGTTCAAAAAGTCCAACCAAATCAATTTAGCTTTATACCAGGAAAGCAAGGTGGCTTTTGCTTTGCAGATATTGCAAACAATGCAGCTTCACTTAATGTATAAGAAAAATCATAACTGCCATAAAGGTGCAGACTTCTGCACTATTGATGAGTATAAAGCATTTGATATTGTTAACAAGGAAAGATTTCTTTCTCTTGGTTTGATATTGTTAACAAGGAAAGATTTCTTTCCCTCGGTACTAAATTTTTACCAACGTTTGGCTCCCACTAAATATCAATAGACAAGCCTTTAAAATAACAACATTTGGCAAAATTTGTGATGCACATTCTGTTGCTCTACAGTTTAATTTATTAAAACATAAATCCCTGTTTTTTTCTAATTGGTATTATTCCTCTCTTACTTATAGATTTCAAAATTAATGATACTTTTTCAGATATGAATAATAAGTCTACAGAATTGTATAATGGCAAAACATCTTTAGTTAAATTATACAATCAAACTGGATCTGTTATATATATATTTTTTCATTTAAACAAAATAATGCAGAAATAAAACAAAGAATATACATGATCTTTCTTGCCTGACGTTTTTATCTCACTATGAAGATCTTGTTTTTTTTTGTTCATTCAGAGGCAAAGTAATACAGTGAAATTTTATTTATAGAGCTTACTGGATTACAAGTAAAATGGTCTTGGCCCACAGTTGTTGGCATGGTTGTAGAAATATTGGAGATTGTCAGCATATGTGGTAGCAGTCGTCTAAGAACTCAGTAATTTTGGGGAAAAACATTTTATTGTAAAAAATATTTTTTCTGCATCTCCCATACTTAGTGTTTTTATGACACATGGATTTTGTATAACTTATCAATTATTTTTTGTAATAATGCTAAACAATTACTTTAGCAAGTATGGTAACCAAAAGAATTATACTTGAGCATTGGAACCAGTTGCTTCAGAATGACTGTCTTTCCTATGGATGAATTGTGGCTGCTTTTGTTTTTAAGAATTCTAGTCAATTTGATGAACTTCATTAGATTGAAAGTATTACATTTAATTTTCTTTCATTTTTTTTCTTCCAGGTGATAGTGGGTAGTTTTAGGTTACTTATAATATGTCCTATTTTTCTTTATTCTGGCATAACAATTATTAATATATTTTGAAGATTATAAAAAGGTATTAAAAACTAGTCTAACTTTTCTAAGCTAAGCAAGTGGTCAGTAGATACATTTTTTGATCAACATAGATAAAACAAAATTAATGCTATTCACTTTACTACAAAAGTATTAATCCTAGGACCACTGTTGCTACAGAACCCACAAGAAAACATTATTCCCAGTGTTTTGAAATATAAATAATTAGGGATTGCACTGGACATTTGTTTTACCTTAGTACTTACATAGATAATGTTACAAATTAACTAATATGTCAACTCAAGCTAGGCTATAAAATCTCACACCTTCTATCTCAAATAGCTAGGAAGGTTATAGCTAAAATTTTCTTCTTCCTACCTTTACTGCTTACCCATACTGATTCTATACTCTGCTTACAACATTGAAAGGATCCAGATGGATGAAAATAAGATTTTCCTATCAAATTCTCAAATCCAGCACTGTGGCCTCATTAATGGACTCTAATGGCTATCACTTAATGACAAGGCATCTTTCCTTTTTAGCTGCCTTATCTTCAGAATTATAAACTTTGGATACTGCCCACCTCCAAAAACCAAATTACTCTTCAAGGAACTTCTATGCTCCTTATGGCTTACCAAAGATAATGGCTTCTTGCTTGTTAGGCCCAGATTCAAAATAAATGTAATTGTTTCAGAAACAATGGTCAACTCTCTGCCAAATATTTGTCACTCTTTGCCCTGTCAATCATATCCACACAGCAATTAAGGTATTTTTGTATATATACATATATATATATATATATATATATATATATATATATATATACATATATATATATATATATATATATATATATAGTGTACATATACATATCAACTCCCTTAAGTCTTGTATTTCAGCATTAGCGAATGTTGTTAGTGAATGTGTTACTGTGCTATTCTCTGTGTTGATTTAGTATTTTTCAAGCTACTCCAAGTGATCAATATGTGCACAATCAGTGGCCAAATTATTAGGCTAAAACCAAACAGCTCACTCCTAAGTACTTTCTAGTCAGGGTATAGTTATCAGAGCAAGATTGCTTATTGTTACAGCAAGACAGAATTATGATACCCACTAAACGAACAAACAGAAAGTTCCATCAAATATGTGAGGGTCAACAAGATCTCACTATATGCAGAAATATGCCAAAATGTCCATGCGGGGGTCAAATATCAACCATAATATTGTGAATCTAGTGACAAAATTTCATTTCTGCAATATGCATAAACCATCACAAAGACTGAACCTATGATATCAATGACATAACCACTGGGTACTTAATGAAAGATAGAAGCAAACTTATGTGAGTTTGAAGGCTAAAACTATCTTATTGTTGATGATTACTATTTATGTGATACTTAGTTCATGTACCAACTACAATACACCAACAAATAATAGCTAGATTTAATAGTATGTTCTCAATATATGGTATACTAATAAAAATGGTTACAGACAATGGTATACAGTGCAGTTTATCTCAATCAAATCACAATCTAATAGTGAAGCTGAGAGAACAATGCAAACATCCAAACAGATCCTAAGACAGACTAATGCATATAAAGCTGTAATGGCATATCAAGCCAACTCCATGTAGTGCCATGGAGTAAGACTTTCACAGCTAATAGCTGAAAGACAAATGCAAACTGACATGCTAAACCTAGAGGCAAAGCTTAATTCAAGAGTAATACCATATCATACAGTTAAGAGCAATGAACAAAGTGCTAAAGATTCATACACAAACTTTTATGAACAGCATTATCTTGCACATCCACTACCAGTCCTTCTACCTGGTCAAGCTGTCTGCTTAAAGTTAGAGTGAGAAAAAGTGAGACATTATAGGTGCAACAGTTCAGAAAACTGCACAGCCACATCCCTTCGTGGTGCAACCTAAAATTGTTGCCATAATTCAGTGCAACAGACTTCATATTCAATCATTTCCTGAATAGTGCCAAGCTGCATGCAGTGTTCAGACAACCAATCAAGTCAAACTGTGTTGGAAATAACAAGATAAATGTCTGGTAAATCAGTTCCATTGTCAGTGATGGATCTACCTTAGCTGAGGATCTGAGGCAATGGTAGTAGATTGAGTTTGTTTATTCATGATGATAGATGATGTGCTCTTCAGTCTCCACAAGAATCTTTGCAACTGAGTGTTTCTGATCCAGTATCTGTGAAATTTTTGATACATACTATAAGAACATGTTTCAAAGTTTTCCTTTCTCAGATTCTAGAGTTTGAATGGTCTACAAGAGTCACATGGTGTGAAACCATTTAGCATTTCCCAACGTTATCAGTCATTAATACAGTCACTGGAACACTTAAGTAACTGTAATTGTATTTTTTGCAATAACTTTTTATGTTACTGCAGTGTTCATGCTTAATGTTTTTCTTTAGCACATTCTGTTTAGCATAGCATATTGTAAATACAATAAATTGTATTTTTCTTTGTAAAAAGAAGAGATGTAGTTTAAAGTGAATTACAGCTATATGTATATATATATATATATATATATATATATATATATGTGTGTGTGTGTGTGTGTGTGGGTGTATTTGTATAGATCAAATACACTCATTGTCGACACACTAAATATTGATATGTTTACACTGAAACGGCATATGCTGACAAGCAACTATGCAAGTGCAGAGAAACAGTCTCAGTGTATGCAAAAAACCCAGACAAGTAAAACATTGTTTTTTACAGAGGGGCAAGCCCCACAGCACTTGTCCATCCCCTGCTAATTATATATACTAACTCTGAGACCTCACAAACACAGGGTAAGGGCATATGTATACCAGCTGTTTAGTTGATCATAAGTGGTTGACTAAACAGCTGCCAACAGACTTGACCAATGGGTTGGAACCTATATATGTGGAGGAGTGTTTATGTGTTTGTGTCTGTGTGTATGTAAATAATGACATTGCCACTTTAATTCAAATATATGGTAATGCCCATTTAAGACCAAGTCTATACCATAACAAACTGCTTGTATTGAGCTATTAGGTTTGGATGTGAGATGTTAACATTGAGTATTAATGATGTCATGTTACTGGTTTTGTTTGCAATCAAGTTACATGAAACCTTCACTGAGTCCTGACATTTTATGAGAAGCTCCTAAAGCCGGCTTTAGACACCAGTAAACCCTGTGGTCCTGGGGGCCCCCAACCACAGCAAGATATCTTATTTTGATATTCTGTATCATGTTTGTCAGCCTATCAAAAAGTCAGTATATTAGTCTTGTGTAGTTAAGAAATCAGATGGGTAATAATAATTCTTATTTCTATCTCCTTTAAAATTCAAAGATATCTCTGGCTATAGTAACAGTGTTTTGTCAGGTAACGGGCTTCACAATTTCTTTAATTTTTTTACCACTGACATAATGCCCTTGACTTAATTAAATACTTCTGGTGGACATTATCTCCACTAAAGCAACCAGCTTTAGGTACCTGTAATACCCATAGCTGCAGGCCCCCCAATCAACCTTGACTGTGTGGGGGAGCTCCATAGAAGCTGCTGTTCACTGGAGGAAAATAAGGAGGGGGGGGGATATTAATTTTCTGACTGCGCTCTTTATCTAAAACAGGGTTTTAAGGTAATCTTGTTAGGATAAAGCTGATAATCCATGAAACACATGAGCAAGGTAAGCACTATATATCAGTAGCCCAGAATATCCGATCTCCTTGCTCACCTTAGATTTTAAGAAGAGCTGATACTTCCAGTATTTGAGAATTGTTTTCTTTTTCAGGGAGTTTTATAGATACCGGCAGAGCACAAAATACTATAACTCTCAACTTCTTTGCTCAGGAAATCTGTTCAGAACCAAAAGTAATAGCAGAATGTTGTTGTTTGTCTTTTTGGCTTTTCCCGGTTAAGGGTTGCCACAGCGGAACTCCAGTCCGCTAATGATTGGCAGTCAATTTTTATGGTGCCAAGTTGCCAGCCCGATGCCCAACCTTCAGCGAAAACACGCCCATTCACACATATCTTTCAGAGACCACTCGACTGCGGGAAGGACATGCAGACTCCAGACAGAAGGCACTTCAGCTGAGAATCGAACAGGAGAACCTCTTGCTGTGAGGCAACAACACTGCCACTGTACCACCAGAATAAAGGCTCAGAATCAGGAACAATATTTAAATGTCACTCGACTTCACTTTTGCATCAATATACTTTTTCAGACAATAAGAAGTATGAAACTCTGATGTCTAGATTTATCGACTGTCTGTAATGTTGACTTATTTACCAGCAAATCAAACTTTTTTTGTGAGGGACAGAGCAAAATTATGAGGTGAAATCATGGACAATGACAAGTATTCATCACTCCTCACTGAGGTAAATAAAAGAGACTTACCCCTGCTGTTGTTTGACAACTGTTAAACAGTCACTGATCTGGTCTAGCAGTACTAGTGTTGCACAATGTGTTGCTATTTGTAGAAATAAGTGCAAAACTAGTATTGCTATGACTTATGCTTGTGTGAGTGAGTGTGTGTGTGTGTGTGTGTGTGTGTGTGTGTGTGTGTGTGTGTGTGTGTGTGTGTGTGTGTGTGTGTATGTTTTGCAGTGTAACAGTAAGAAGCTGGCTATAATTTCTTTCACTTTCTAGCACAAACATAATCAGCACTACCATTACACTTGTTTATGTGTGTGCGTGGGGGCAGGTTGCAGTATATTTAAGAGTAACAAGCTAGCCATATTTACTTTCACTTACAATCACAGACATAGACCTTACACATGATAGGTGGCTATATTTGGTAGTTTGGCAGGAAGATGGTGTGTGAAAGCAACCGTTCATTGCCATTGTGGTACAATGAGTAACACTGCCATTCATAGTGTTTTGCTTTGACTAAGTTCTTGGCTATGTTTTCTTTCTATGTGGATTCTGCAAACCCTCCTCATCTATGTGTGCACTTATCAATGTTTTCTGGTTATTTCCAGCACCTCAGAAACAAGCAGGTGAAATGAAATTCATCCCTTTTCCTTGAAGCTGATAGTGCAGTGTGTGTGTGTGTGTGTGTGCGCGCGCGTGTGTGCGTGTTTGCATGGGTGCGTGCGTGAGTGGGTGCATGCATGTGTGTGTGTGTGTGTGTGCACGTGCACTCACACATTTGTATAAAAAATATCACTGATTTTTATCTGTGCACACACAATAATGCCAGGTACATACATACATTTTCTGAGTAGCAGTAAAATGCAGTTAATAAGTAATTATATTTCAAAAGTAAAGCATAAAATACATCACAGAACATTCAGACACTTAGAGCTTCTAGGAGTCTGGTGGCCTCCCATACCACCCAAGACTGTATAAATGGGGATCTCTGCTCGCAACAGAACCCATTCTAAAACCAGCCCTGCTCAGGTGTGTGTACAGAAGGTTACTGTAGGTTGCAGGGGAGGCGGGAATTGTGTGGTCATTACTTCTTTAATTATCACAATCGAACCTCAGAGATGTGCATAGAAGATCTTCATAGGCTGTGTTTGAGCTGAGGACAGTGTGGTCATTGTTCCTTTTACATTTCTCACAGATGTCAGAGGTATACAAAGAAGGCTACTATAAGTAGTAGAGAGTCAGTGTACTGCCTAAGAGCAACAAAGTGGAATAGATCACATGATCATTATTTTTTCACTTTCCTTACATTCATATATCAGGCATGTATACAGGTGGCTGCCTTTGTGGGAAAGGGGATGAGGAGTGATGAAGCATGCTATGTATATGTATGACAACAGTCACCTGAAATACATGACAGTCTTAACATTTGAAGGATGCACAGGCAGTGATTGTGTATCCTCATAATTGTCTTGTTAATTTATTGTGAGCTATTATTTTGCCAGCTTTGCATATTAAGCCTTGGGTGCACGTTATGTCTTCCTTGAAAGAAAAAAATAAGACTGGAATTCTTTTCTTACTCATTATTTTGGTTCTTGCCACCTTTGGATTAAAAGATTAGAAAAATTATCTAAAATGTATCCCAGGGCATCTATAACCCTATGACTTCTGGGCACCATGGCTTAATTGAGTTGTCTCCTGAGCAGTTACTACTGTGCTAACTTGGTCAGGAAAGATGTGTTGAAAGCATGTAAGAAAAACTAAAGCTGAACAGCAACACTGAATTTCTTTCTTTAATCATATTTTTTTCAAGCAATCATTGGATGAAAAGGTTGTGTAAAAACAACAAAAAAGATTAAAATTGACTTCTGAATATATAGAAAGTCATGGCATCTTGTAAAAGCTGGCAAGTAAGGTAAAATGTGAGAAAATAAACAAAAAAGTAATATGCATAGAGTAGGAAGCCAGGGATGGGGTGGTGGGAGGACTGAGAGGAGCACTGGAATTTGTGTGTGTGTGTGTGTGTGTGTGTGTGTGTAGGGGGTGGAGTGTAACAGTAGGCAGTGCCTATAGCACCATTTCACTTAAGTCCAGCCCTGTAGAAAAGTTGCTGCAAGGTATCATTGTTGTAACTGCTAGTAACTGTGAATGCCCTTCTGTGATATGAGCCAACATAGCGTGGTATACAGGCCTGGCATAATGTAAGGGCATTGTAGCTCCAGTTCAATGTGTACATACTAATAAAATTCTGCAGTATGAATTACAATGTTGCTTAGGAGGGGTGGCAGTGACAGGGTGGTGATACTTAGACTGAAGTATCCGGGGGCGCCCTAAAATGCTAACACCAATCCTAGATGCACCTCCCTAGAAGTAGCATTTTGTAGCACCACCTGACAGGTGCTTACTACTAATTTTATAAAGGAGGTAGACAGCATCAGTGGCAGACCTGAAAGTTCACGTGTTTGTGTGTCCTAGGAAAACCTCAGCATAGCAGGTAACAGGTTTTGACCCTTAAACAAAGGGGCATACATCTCAGTGCAATCCTTTGCATTTGCTTACTCCTTTAACATACACATACTTTTAGTAATGCTGTTCAGGAGAGATGCAAGTTAAGACGATACTAGTTTTGCCATAACATAAACTACTACAGCCCAATAATGTATTGTGGTGTCCAGGTGCATGAACAGTATTCCTAAAACACAATTATGTAAGTTTGCTGTGCATGTCCAGTTCAGCGTATAACTAACATACTGAATAGTTTGAGATTGATGAAGTACCTTAGCAGATAAAGCTCTGGACCGTACTGTACATAAGCATATGTCCGATACAAGGGCACCCACAGGCAGGTGCAAGGGGGTGCACTTGCACCCTCTGGAATCGGCTGTCCAGGAGATTAATTTACTTCTAATTAAAAAAAAAAATTTTTTAAGGATATTCTTCTTTAAGAATGTCCTTTGTGTCCACTCGCACAGACAGAACAGATGCTTGTGATCTGTTTTTGTCTTCGATGGTTTACATCTTCATTTTCCACATTCACGCATGGAATTTGAATTCCAGAAGATGTTTGGACTGGGGACGAGTGCACAAGTGAGATGTAGGTGTGTGTGTGTTTTTAAGGGTTTAAGAGGTGTGTGTGTGTGTGTGTGTGTGCGTGTGTGTGTGCGTGTATGTGTGTGAGAGAATGTGACAGATTTAGTTATGTCTATCGATAATCTGTGCAAACAATCATCCCAGCTGCAAATGTCATGGTACCTTTCACTAATCAGCATTGAAACATTGTACTGCATAACAGAATGGAGATAAGTGATAACACACACATTTTAAGAGACATGTTTTCAAAGAATGTGTAAAGAATTTGCTAGATTCTTGAAAATACTATCATCTTTAACAGTAAAAGAAAGTGAAGCAGATAAACTTAAAATAAGTATAAACTGTTAAGGTAACTGAAAGATGTGTTAAAAGCGGGAGATCTGAATTTTGTATTGCAAGGAAGTTGTCTTTTAAATGGAGGTACACTCGCATTCCTGTACCTTCTTATGTCGTCGCTAATAACCCAAGTTCACTTCCAAGTGTAATAGGCACATCATCTCTGCTTGAAAAGCCTTCATCAAATCACATTATAAGCTGTCCCAGTAAAACACAATCAAACATAGACACACACAAAGTCATGTACACAATGTATACAACACGGATCCCTGTTAGAACAACGAAAATTCAATATATCGAACGGCTGAAAAGTCGAATATTCCGCACCTCGAGATCAGTTTTGTGAGATCTCGGTACAGTGAAGATCAGAAAATTTACCCTTTCCTCACTGTAGTGCAATCTCAGAGATGGTATATATAATTAGTGGGGGGGGGTGCAGTCACCCACAAAACTGATTTTGAGGTTCGGAATATTCGACTTTTCAGATGTTCAGTATATTGAATTTTCATTGTTGTAATAAGGACCCTACAACACACGCATATACACACACATGTGCACACATACACACAAGCACCCACACGTGTATACATGCAAACAGACATACATAGACATGCACGTGCACACCTACATTCATACACATACATGCACACACCCAACTAAAGTCTACAAACTGTATAACTTGATTTTCTAGGACATGAAAAACTGCTGTTCAAATGAACTGGGAATTTGAGGAATGCAGCCACTGAATCTTTTGTCATTCAGTTGCTCGAAGCATGCACTGTCTAAGCAGTTGCTAACGTCATGTATTGTCCTCTTAAGTATGTCCTCTGGGATGTCAGGATGTTAAGAACAGCCACTTGTCATCTGAAGCTGCACATCAAGACATTTGAGCTTTAGACTTCATATCCTTCAGAAAATGCATACTAATGCAAAATGTGTCCTGTCCACTTTCCAAGGAAGTAGGGAGATGTATGTGTGTACCTCTCAACGGTACAGATTTTCAAAGAATGTCCAGATTTTTGTCTTATATTTTTGGTCTGTTACTCATAAAAAAATGTTTTGTTTTTTGACAAATCCCTGGGATGAGCTAAGGATTAAAGTTACTAAATACTGACATGCATTTGAGTTTCAGACTTCATATCATTCAGAAAATGCATTCTAACACAAATCCTGTTATTTTAGCCACTTTCTAAATGTGCCCCTAGTTTTTGGCCTTTTTCCCCAACATTATAGCAGGCTTTGTCCAGATTTCTTTTGTTAAGAGATTGAGAGGTATGGTGTGCATGTGTGTCTGTAGGTATGTATAAGAAGGAGGTAGCATACCCCTCAGCTGTCCAGTTTTTTGCAGAATGTCCAGATGTTTGCCCCATATTCCTCCTAAAAAGGATTGAAGTTGCTAAATAATGACAGACATTTGAGTTTTTGATGTCATATCCTTTAGAAAAATGCATACTAACATAAATCCTGTTCTAGCAATGTTCTAAGTTCACGAGAGCAATATTTATAATCTGTCCTTATTTATTTTAGGCTTTGTTCAGATTTCTTGCACTAAGAGGTTAAGGTGTGTGAGAGAGAGTGAAATGCCCTAGTTGGAGTTAGCAGGCGGAATTTATTTTCAAGTGCATTTTCAAGGAATTGTGAGCTTCAAGGGAAGAGAAGTTTACTGCTGCTCATGTTAAATCTGCTTAAAATGTGCAGCTGTTGTGTTTAGCAAATGGTATCACTATTGTGGTATACAATTTTAAAGCAGTGTTAGTAGCACAGCAGGTAGCATACTTTCATCTTGATGCAGAGGGCTATAGGATCTACTCCCATAGCATATATATTTGTATTTTAAGGTGGTGGAGTGCTGCAGTTCTGAGTATGTTCTTCTTTGGATGAGATGCCTAACTATGAACTTGTTCTTCAGCTTACCACCCATTCCCTATTGCAATATACCAGCTTACCATTTTTTAAATGTAACGTAGGCAATTTATTCTTCAAGGGCAGCAGGCATTGAATTTGTAGATGAATCACTGAAATATAAAGTTGTTTTCTAGCAACAACCTCTTCATTAGTTTCAGATCTCTATAATGTAGAATTATACAGATGACTTTTACTTCTGCAGAGATTGTGCATATTGACTGATGTTGGTGGTTTGCAATGACAGAAGTTTGAGTGGCGTTTATGGTTGAAGTGTTCTGAATTGGGCAGTTTGTCATAATTGGTTCATATGTTTTGTTTCATTGCTTACTGGAAAAATGCTCAAAAGTATAAATGTAAAACACACTCTAACAAGTGGTGCTGTATTATACAAGGGATATAATTCAATTAGTATATATTACAAGTAATACAATTAGGAAGGTGAATCACAGTACTTTTGCATGATCCTAAAAATGTGTGTAAGGGAGCCTATGATATGAAAACAGCCCAAAGGTAAACTTAACCCTCCACTGGCCAGATGCATTCTCTTTGAATGTGGTTTTCAATGCTGTTTCAGTGAATGTGAGCTTCAAAGGCAGAGAAGTTTTAATGCTAAGTCTGTATAGGTTCATAGGTTAGTACTAAGCTAACTGCCCTTGCGAGCCATTTTAAGCCTAGCCAATTGTCCCTTGTGAGACTCAAATCCTGCACCTTGTGTTTGCAAGATAAACACTTTAACCATTAGGCCACCCTCCCAACCCCTTCATTGTAAGACTATTGCTTTATTTAGAAATTGTCTGTGTTTGTGCTATAAAATTTGAAATAAATGTTGTAAATTAAATCCAAATATCTTTAGTCATTGTAGAAGTAAAGTATAAAACAGTATGCATATTGAGAGTTTTGAACAGTGTTTATGGCAACTGGGAAGAAGTAGCCAAGTAATGGGGACACTGGAATGGCGCTGTGTGTGTGCGTGAGGGCTACGTGGTGGGACTCCGGATTTGCACCCCCTCTGCAAAAAATCCTGCGGGCTGCCTTGGTCCGATAACAGAAAGCCATTACTTTAGACTGATATACGTCGTGCAATCTGAGTGTAATGTTTCCGACAGAACTATACAGTCAACTTTTCACCTCACAATTTTGGTCTGCTCCTCATAAAATTGGTGGTTTTCTAACAAATCATAGGATTGAAGTCAGTAAATAATGATACACGTTTCAGTTTGACACTTCAAATCCTTCAGACAATGCACGCTAAAGTAAAGCCCGTTATTTTAGCAACTTTCTGAGTTTACAAGAACATGTTTTTACATCTGTCCCTATTTGGGAGTATTTGCTCCCCATTATGCCTGGTTTTGTCCAGCTTTCTTAAATAAGGGGTTGTGATGTATGACACACTGATTTACGCAAACCCTCGAATCTACTAGGTGACTGTTTTAAAGACGATATAATCAGTTTAGCGTCACACAAGCCGAATTTTTTTACTTTGAATATCGATCGTGACTACTTGTCGACAGTCACCACTGCTAACAAATATAAATGTCACCTCGGGTTTCCTCTGAAGAGAGTCTACTATCCTAATGGGCTTAATCCAGTCAAAAACTACGGATGAATTTTTTTTTTATTTCTCTATCCTTAAACTAACGTATTTTTCATATACCCACCCTATTTACTACGCGCGCGTGTTCAATTTCAGCACTGTAACCACGCCTCTTGGTGACGAAGCTTTATTGCAATTGGTCAACCATAAACTTACCGGAGTTTAATAAAATGAACATGGCAGCACCCGTATCGCCCTTGGCTGTAAGGTGTTTCATTAAGCTTCTCAAAACTTCTAACCCTTTTCATGTGCGAGTTAATGGTGTACCTTCAACAAAACTCATATTTAAAGGTGCGTTAACATGTACCACATCCGTGTTGATATTCTACTTGTTAATGAAGTGTCATCATCGCTTTACTTTGTTAAACTATGGAATTCATTCCATTGATATCTTTAATTCCACGTACCTTCATCTAGGGGGTGGTTTACAGCAGCTTAAGTTACTGAAAGGGTATTGTTAATGAATGTATACTAAACTGTGCACCGATTTTGATCTGACCAGTGCAATTCTATAAGTTTTATTGAAACTTTTTAAATTAAAAAGGTAACGTTGCTGTTTTCTAAATGATTTTGTTCTCGTGAGGGTTGTGGATTTGACAAGCTGTGTGTCCCTAGCAACAGTCCTGTGGGAGTGCCAGGGACTGCCGTATGTGTTGGCATGGCGAGTTGTATTGATGCGGGTGTGGGTGAGAGAGATCATTTGACTGACAAGCCATAATGGGTGGTGGAATGACAGGTATTTGCTGAAATCAATTGTGGTCATTTCACTTGTTCATATATGTTAATGACATTAACTAACAGAGTAGTAATTGAGTAAGAGGGCTTAAACCCCCCTTCCCCCCAACTCTGAGTTACAGCATAATGGCACTAAATATACAGAACCAACTGATATTGCCAACATCCTAGCAGATAGGTTCAGTGCTAACTTTAACCCCCTCTCACCCCCTAGAGGGCCCATCTCTATACCGAATGCAAAGTTCCTATAATCACGGCTGCACAGGTAAAAAACACACTCTCCAAAGCCAAGAACAAAGCATCCATGGGACCTGACAATATCCCAGGCTGCGTTCTACACGAACTACAGAATGAACTGGCACCCTATCTAAGCACCATGTTCAATCATAGCCTCACCTCAGGCTTTGTACCCACTGAATGGCGCACCGCGACAGTTATCCCACTCCACAAAGGGGGAGCCACGACGGACCCCGGGAACTACCGCCCCATTAGCCTGAAGAGCCTGGTCTGCAAGGCCATGGAACGTATCATCATGGAACTCATAAACAAAGACATTGGTAATCTCCAAACTTTGGACCCTACTCACTTTGGATTTGTAAAAGGCAGATCATGTCTCCTAAACCTGATTGACTTCTTTGAAGCAGTCACCAAAGCCATAGATGAGGGTAAAATGGTTCACACAGCTTATCTAGGTCTCACCAAGGCTTTCGACACCGTCCCCCACTCTGGAATTATAGATAAGCTCACTAAACTAGGTATAAATGCCTATGTCACAAGATGGGTTGCCAACTGGCTCACGGACAGAACCCACACTGTGAAAGTAGCGGATTCCAAATCCGACATCAGACCAGTGACACGTGGAGTACCACAGGGTTCAGTCCTGGGTCCTCTCCTGTTTGGTATCTACTTCTCTGAAGTGCAGGCCAACACAGAAGGTCTTTGGCTAACAAAGTTTGCAGATGACTGCAAACTAGGAGCCATAATCGAAACTCCTAACGATGTGGACAAACTACAAAAGGGCCAAACTGAGACAGATACCTGGTGTCAAAGCCATGGCCTGAAGCTCAATGCCAAAAAGTGTATTGTCATCCCCTTTGGTAAAAACTCTGTACCCATGAACTACCACATAGCTGGTAGTCTACTTAATGCCGAAAATGTGATGAGACCTTGGGACACAGGTGGACAGTAGTCTCTCCTTTGATAATCACATCGCCACAGTGGTCAGGAAATCCTTCTACGTGGCTCATCTCATCACAAAAGGATTATCATCCAGATAAAAAGAGGTCATTGTTCCCCTCTACTCATCACTCATTAGACCCATTATAGAGTACAATGCCCCTTTTGGTATGTACCTCACAAGACATCTACAACAACTGGAAAGACCACAGAAATACCTCACAAAGACGATTACTGGCCTCAAACAGATGCCCTATCCAGACAGTCTCAAAAAGCTACAGCTTTACTCCATGGCATATCGCCTACTCAGGGGCGATCTCTGCCTAACATACAAAGCTATGTCAAACCCAGAGCTGTTGGACATGCTCCACTTAAAGAAATCCCAATCCCTCCGAGCTACATGCTCTAGGGACCTTAACCTTGTCACCACAATAAACAGAACATACTGGAGGGATAGATTCCTGTCCCAGAGACTTCCCATACTCTGGAACAGACTACCTATCTATGTCAAACAGAGCTCCTCATTAGCACTCTTCAAGAAAAATCTTGATGATTAGATGGGAAATTCACCCCGGGGATCACTTCTGTGGCTCTGCTCGACAGGGGCACAGGAAAATAATTTTCTTGGGTGGCGAAAGCTAGGGTACATTTTTTGGCTAGGCTTGTATGGGCCCTAGGGCCGATAGCCTAGTACCTACCTATGAACCTATGAACAGCTTTGTTCTTTTACATTTATTGCACATTCCTGCAAAATGAGATTTATTTTTTACAAGTGCTTGGTTTATTGATATCTACCTCCACTATTATCTTTTATTATTCATTGAATGGTGAATACATTGCATAATTCTCCAGCAAGAGTATATAAATTGGGGGGTGGGACGGGGGACAACAAAGGCCCCAAAACAGGGACAATGTTTAAATACTGATTTTATAAACTTAGGTAATATATAAATATGTTTTGTGTTAGTATGCATTTTCTGAAAGATATGAAGCCGAAAACTCAAATGTCTTATTATTTAGTGACATCAATCCTCAGTCATTTGCCAGAAAACCACACATTTTATGAGTGACAGGCCAAAAGTAAGAAACAAAAATGTGGATAGTTGAGGGGTATGTAATGCAGATTACTTGTGAGTATGATAAATTAGCAACCAGTATGGAATAAAGTACTTAACATTTGTGGGTGTCAAGGAAAATCTTACTGGTAGGAAGAATGTTACTTTCTTGTTGCTTGGTCTTTAGTCAACAAAAAAAAAAAAAGTGAGAGGAATGTAACTTCAGTAAGACTGCATATAGGTGGGAAAGGTCACTTTCTTTCTGTTCAAAATTGGAATTAAAGAGTCGATGCAGAATGGACTAAAAGAGTGATGACTGAGATTTGGGTACTTTGTCTGAATTATCTGAAATTATGGTTGGTAGAGACATTTGTACATTCTAAAGGTTTTACTATCTAGGAAATGTTAAGGAACATCAGGGGGAATTTGGAAAAATTCAAAATGTTCATAGGATTGTGCTAGACTAACGATGACGAGGGTCTTTTTAAATCTAGCTGTGCAATCCAACCCAGGTGTGTCCTTATGAGTTATGGGCATTTGTTTAGGAGGGGGTATGTTAGGATGTTTCTAGAGGTTGTGTGTGTGTGTGTGTGTATATGTTACTTTTGTCATTACTATCTGCCTCTGTTTATCAGAGACATGAGGGGTAGACCCAGACTGAATTTCCAGTTTCCCTTTCATTGGTCAAGGTTGCTCTTAAGTAGGGTTAGGGATAAACTGCTTCACATGGATGGGGAGCCTGTTCCAAAGCACATGGATCCTCTGAGACACATATCTGTCTTGCCTACATGTCTTATTTATGCCATAAGCAAAATTTAAATCATTGGATCTAGTGGTTCTGATGCTGTTCATTTTGCGGATGTGCAAAAGGTCCATCAGAGCTGGATCCGAGGATGCCTCGTATGCCAGGCATGGGCTGCCTCTCAGTACCCTGTATGAAGGAGAGTATAAAGAGAAGACTTTAAGGTAATCCATATAGGACAATGTTTATACCCTGGATTCTGCTAGTAAGGAACCTTTGTGGGCATTCAGCTGTTGCATATATCTGGTCATGTACATGCAAAAGGGTGCATTATACTCTGATAATGGCCAAATAAAGTGGGACTATGGCTTATTTGGGCCTGGATGCCATGCAGCTACTTATAAATTGCATGAAGTCAAATGATTTTCTTACTACCTTGGCCACATGTTGGTCAAAGACCAGATTAATGTCTACATATGTTCCCAGTTCCCTGTCTATCGGATCAGCTGATAGGGGTGTCTTGTCAATGGAGTAATTAGCCTCGTTGGCAGTTTTCCTAAAAGGTACTATAATGCAGTTCTTAGCACTGAGTTTTAATCCGTGACTTTGCCACCAGTCATGTATCTGTGTTAAACTCTTTTAGAAGTTGTTTGTGTCATGGGAGAGTCTATGATAGCTCCCAATTTGCAGTCATCTGCAAACATGGTGAGCCAAAGGCCCTTGACATTAGCCTTTATCTCTGAGAAGTAGATGCCAATAGGAGCAGTGCCAGCATGGAGCCCTGAGGGATCTCAGTGGTGACTGGTCTCTTAGTGGATGTGGTCTCTTTAATCCTTTCTGTGTCCTGTCTGTGAGCCGGCTGGTAGTCCAATGAGCTATGTAGGGGGTTTATACTCAGTTAAGTGAGTTTGTCAACTGTACATGAGTGGGGTATTGAATATCTTAGCAAAGTCCAGGTAGGCAGTATGTACTGCTTCACCTTATCCATTGCCTTGGTGACCTTCTCAAAGAAGTTCAACAGGTTTAATAGGCATGATCATCTCCTAACAAAGCCAAACTGGTTGGTTTCAGTGTCTGAAAGTTGCCTCTGTCCTTGATCATTTCCATGATAATTCATTATATGACTTTACATATTAGATTAGTGGGTTTGTAGTTTCCAGGGCTGTTTGTTGGTCAAATGGGATAACTTTTGCAGTCCTCTGTTCTCATTGCACAAAGCCTGTTTTGAGGCTATACTTCAAAAGTGATTCAAATAGTCTCGATAAGTTATGTTTCAATTAGGAGGCATCCTGGGATATTGGTGGGGCCCATTGAGGCTGTCATTTTGGCGTTGGCAAGCACTGCCAGGACCTACTCCCTGTTAATAGTTGAAGGGTATGCTAATAAGTTTTTCATGGAGGGGGGCAGGGGGGAATGGGTGGGGGGGGGTGAAGTCTGAGCTGAATTTGTTAGCCAGCAAATTCACTATGTTGGTCTGCTCAGTGAAGGTGACACCATTGACCACCACTGCTGGGTGCTGCCTTTGAGGTTTCGGACATAGCCGTGGAAGGCCTTGTGGTTGTCTTCTTGACCCAGTAATTGGCCTTGTTGGACTTAATTAGTCCTTTTAGTTTCCTGTTTTGTTTAATTAGAGAGCTTATCATTATAGGAGTGGCTTTTCCTGATTACTTTTTTCCTTTTATTATATACCCTATTAAGGTAAGGATTCTACCGGTGTAATTTGTTTTAGAGTTTTTGAGCTTACTTCTAGTAAGTACAACAGCTTCTATACAGCCATTTATTTGGCAAAGCATATGTCTGACAACGTAGGTCATTACTTTCAGTATTTTATTATTGAACAAGTCAAGAAAACATCTCGTGGTGGACCATGGCAAATACTACTTGAAGAAAAAGAACTTTATTGGCAGCTTAGACTTAAATGCTTTTGCCAGTCCAGGGCTGAATGAGTTTTGTTGCATAAAATGTATCTTGTGAAAGAAATCTCTTGAGATGTGATTTGTATTTTGGGCCATATTGTTTGATTTATATAATGTTTTTATATATACATACAAATATTTATATAAATATTTATTTTTGTGTATACACACACACATATATATATATATATATATATATATATATATATATATATATATATATTTTTTTTTTTTTACAATTGTACATCTTGGTACTTCTAGAAGATATTTATGTGCATTATGAGTATGTTTTAATAGGGTTTTACATCTTTTGAGGTTGTGTACCTTTAAATTTTAAGTGGGTTGATAATGTCAGTGAGAGTTTTACTATATATTGCATGATTTGAAATGTTTGTCTGAAGAAGTTCATGCATTGGCAGTGTTCGAAAGCGCTTACTTTGTATATAAAATTGTGGTTTTGGAGTGAACCCTTGCCTTTGTTGTTTTTTAAGCTTAAATACTTTCACATTCCGTGCTTCATCAAGTTAAAATAAAACAGTACAATTCAAACTCTTAAATAAAATAAAATCGACATGACATCATTAAAATATTTGCATAATAAATTATAACACTTAGAGGGAAAACATCCAATTACCTTAAGAAACGTGTACCATTTAATACCATATTTAAATCGTGGTGCAGCTTTCTTTTTCCTGGCTAAGTAGTTTGTTTTTTGCTACTCTACATTTGGTGGTTTTTTGGTGTACCATTTATTTCTGACTTCTTATCAGACCTAAGGATGTTTATCCATTTTATCTCACAGACTTCAGTTTAATTATTTATGTCACTCCCTCTAGTAGATTCTTTCATTATTTGGAGAACTGCAAGCTTAAAAGAATATGTATTCCTTTCTTCCGTAATATACTTTGCGAAGGCATTAGTTTTTATTTCCCTTCTAATGTCAGATGAGTGCCCACTAATTCTATCCTCTAATTTCTCTCTTCGTTTTTCCTACATACAATGACTGAAATTTTAGGCATACAGCGATATGTACAACATTCATAGTATTAAACTTATATTGAACATTTGTGGTAGGATGAATAAATGAAGCTTCTTTATAAATACACGTTCAGAAACTGCAACCATAGCATGAAAAGGTTCCTTTCCTTTGCGATAAAGCTGCTACTGTGTGGCAGCTTTATTTTTCTAATTTATTATGCACATGTTTTACTGATGTTATGCTGATTTGATATTATTTAAGAATTGGAATGTTACTGTTTTAGTTTAACTGGATGAAGTACAAAGTGTGAAAGCGCTAAGCTTGTTTGTAAAAGTTTTTACTAAATGCAAAAGCAAGGAATATGGTCGTACCCTTGTAGTCCTTTTTGAGTCTTTTTTTTTCTTGGATTTGTGTTGATTATACGGGCTCGGACTTAAACCTACTTTGAGCCATCATTTTTGGAGTTGTTTCTGTTACAATATTCATTACTTAAAGTGTAGTTGGTTTAGACTTTACCATTTTGTAGTAATTGCTTTCTTTGTAGCCGCCAAAATTATACTTAACAAGGCCTTGCTATGTCTAGGCAAATCAGATACTGTTTTTTTTTAGCAGCAGCTTCTGCTCTGTATTCATTTAAAACCTGAGACAGTGCAGACCTTTCATTTAGGATTCCCCTATCCCTTTCTCTTTGCCTTCCCTATCAGGGATTGATATTGGAGTATAGAATGGTCTCTAGCCTGCAATCCATATGTCTTGGCGCCTTCCCATTCTGTTACCTTTCTTTCTGTAATTATTTGTTCCCAATACACTGGTTCCTTTGCCAGCTTCCTCTAGTAAATTACAGCCCCCTTTTGGCTTTCCTCTCTATCCCTAATTGCAGTCATCCCTATCACCAGAATCTCCTTTCTCCATTTCTGTGTTGACTTAGTGTTTAGTATACTTTCTGCTACTTTATGAATATAATACTCTGTATGACTCTTGTTATTCTGCTTAAGGATTTGTGTCCAAAATCCCACCCTTTTCTTATCTCTTGAATTAGCCCCATGCTTCATCATCCCTTTCCACTTTGAATTGTAGCTTTCTGTTTGTGTTATGTACAAGAGCCGTAACTGTGTAGCTGTTAAAAATTTCTTCAAATCACGCAATCCTGAACCTCCTTGTTCTATTGGGAGGATCAACTTATCCCATGCGACTCTTGCCATCTTCCCCTCCCAGATAAAATCCTTCAAATCTACTTCTCCTCTGGTTGATACAAATATGCCTGACCTGTGTAAAAAAACTAAAGGGACAAAAAGTTGTGAAAAATGAGAGGTATGTTAGCCTGACCTGTGTAAAAAAAACTAAAGGCACAAAAAGTTGTGAAGAAGGAGAGGTATGTTAGCAGTGATCCAGGACTGGGTGTGTGTATATCCTGATATACCCACGAGTGGATTATTTCTATTATACAATGACATTGTTTAAGAAAGAAATGACTTACCTTTCTGAAATAATGGCATTGTATTACAGCACTCCCATGTTGTTCTGCTTCCTTCACTGTTGCCTAATGTACTGGGTATGTGTATTGCTCTTATGTTCTCAGACTTGCACAGTTCATCAGTGTAGTGTAAGGGAAGGGAAGGTAAGAAGTAGTAGGTGTTTTGGTAATGAATTGTACAGCTTTCTTGTGTCTTTATTTTTCTAATTTGTGAAACATGAAACTTTAATGTCTGTCATTACTGACTGACAGGCTAAGTGATTTAACAAAATTTTAAAATTTAGGAGGAACACTGCAAAAAGTGAGGAATGTCCTGTAAAAGTTTGGACAGCTTAGAGTTGTGCTTACTGGCAGTGTGAATATTATTTTCAAATATGTATAGTGTGTGTGTTGTGTGTGTGTATATACATATATAATTTGCATACATTTCTGTAATTTCAGAAGACATCAGTATACTTGCCCCTCTTGTCATACATAAATGGAAATTTTTCAAACCAGCAAACAATTTTCCAGCTGATACTGAGCAGAGTGGATGAGAGTTGTTGACCACAACTGTTAGCTGAGATATATAAATATCCTGTTTTTTTTCAAATTTTTATCCAGATTATTGTTTCTAACAATTAAGATATAGCACTTTTATGCCTGCTTTTTAGTCTTTAGTGTATTTTATTGCTATTAACTAATCTGCACAAGTAACTGATTTGTTTGCAGTTTAAAAGCATTGTGTATTTTTACAAATCTTTATCTGTTTAAAAACTTTCATTTGTGGCTTTCTTTAGTACTTACTGTCTGTAGGCTATTGTTTTTGACCCCCCCCTCCCAGTTGGTGTCTTGCTGTTATACTAGGTGGCTTTGCAGTTGCCCGTCCCTACTGTAAATCTGATCTGTGACACTCCTCCCAGTCTAGTGTCATTAGCTCATTCTACCTAATACAGAGAGAACATTGGATAAGGCCTTCTGTTTCTCCTTTTTCCCTTTCAAGAAAAAAAAAAAAAAACTCTGACTGTGCTTCTCAAACATTTTGGAAATATAGAGTATATTTCAGAGCATTTATTATAACTGTAATTACCTTAATATTGCTACAACTCAAGTGCTCTAGGTTGCACTGCATCTGAAGTGTTGGTGTGTTTTAGCTGCTTTTCTGCATATATAGACTTCTCTGTTTCTTTAACTAAATAAGCTCTGCAAAGTTGTTTTATTGCATTCCTGCCTGTATTTCTGAGTTTTTTGCACTTTTAAAGTTTGTTTTTGCTTAGTTTAACTGGTAGGCTACACACTCAAGTGCGCTAGCCGAATTAAAGCATTTACTGTGTTTCTGTACCTAATTTCTGCTACTTTGTAAAAAAAAAAAAAAAAGAAAAAAAAAAAAAATATCCTTGTTTCCCGCCTTTACTGAACTAGAATAGTCCAGTCTTCAGGTATTGCTGATCTCTGGGCTGTGTCATAGTTCCTGTGTTGCCCATATCCTTATTTGGATAGGAGGAAGCTTCTTTGTTCACCAGTGAGAGTGGGGAGCTCTGAGCAGCCTATCTGTCCCTTGAGGAGTGGTTCCAGCCCAGTAACTTGTAGCTTATTGGCCGTTTTGGGCCATTTCCTATCTCTTTCTAACCCCCTGCTTTAAAGCCAGCTTTAGTGTGCTTTTGTGCTTGTAATTTAAAGTTTGTCCTGTTTGTTGCATTTACCTGTTGAGGCTACACACTCAAGTGTGCTAGCCTGTGTTACATATTTATTGCATTTTCCTGCTGTTTGTTGCAAAAAAGAAAAAAACAAAAAAATTATCCTTGTTTCCTGTCTTTCCTGACCTAGAGTAGTCCAAATGCAGGCTTTGCTGTATTCTGGACTTTTGGAAAGTTCCTGTGTTACCCATTTCCTTTCTTGGATAAAGGGAGGCTTCTTTGTTCACCAGTGGCAGTGGGGAGCTTAGAGCAGCCTATCTATCCATGGAGGAGTGTCCCCAGCACAAGAATCTGGTAGTCTATTGTCAGTTTTGGGCCATTTTCTAGCTCTTTCAAGTCCCCCTGTATAAAACCCACTTTGGCACGGTTTTTGCGCTTGTTACTATTCAGCCAAGCTCCTCGTGGTCCTGCAGAGTGGTGCTAGCAGCAGAGAGGCTAAAAGAGCGACTGCTAACCTGATAAAAGTGTTTTTTTTTTTCCTGCTACTACCTGGGCGACTGTCCGATCTAGCTAAACTGCAAGTATTTCTGCTTCTTGAACTGTTTTAAACTGTTTAAAGTTGTTTTTGCACCTGCACTTTTAAAGTTTGTCCTGTTTGTTACATTTTTCTGTTGAGGCTACACACTCAAGTGCGCTAGCCTGCGATACATATTTATTGCGTTTTCCTGCTGTTTGTTACAAAAAAGAAAAAAAACAAAAAAATTATCCTTGTTTCCCGTCTTTCCTGACCTAGAGAAGTCCAAATACAGGCTTTGCTGTATTCTGGGCTTTTGGAAAGTTCCTGTGTTGCCCATTTCCTTTCTTGGATAAAGGGAGGCTTCTTTGTTCACCAGTGGCAGTGGGGAGCTTAGAGCAGCCTATCTATCCCTGGAGGAGTGTTCCCAGCACAAGAATGTGGTAGTCTGTTGGCCGTTTTGGGCCAATTTCTAGCTCTTTCAAGTCCCCCTGTATAAAACCCGCTTTGGCGCGATTTTGCACATAGCGCAGCATCGGGCAGCTCCGCTTAATTGGGTTTAAACCATTCTCGGCTCCACAAAGTCTGCTCTTCACTTTTTCCCTTAGAACTGATCTAGTTCTCATAATAAACACCCTATTCCTACTCTAAAGCCTGGCACTTGCTCACTAAAGCAATTATATAAGTCGGCACTAAAAAATTAAAAGAACTACACCCTCACAAACTCCCCTTGAGTACCTTGTTCCCCATTGGCCCCTTTTTTTCAATTATAAAGGAATTCCCAATACTATTCTAGCATGTCCAAAGGTCAGTTGTCAATCTCCTCTCTGGTCCAGCTGGTGAATCTGGGAATCTTGAGGCAATGTTATAACTGCCTCATGTACACAGACAACCCTCTCCTCCTCCCAACAAATTCCAACACATGTGAGAGATGCAACCATATAGCCAAACTGGAGGCTAAGCTCTCTCAACTCAGTACTGGCGTAACCAGTCAGGAGGAGAAGGAAACCACCCTCACTACAATTCCAGTCTCACATAGACCTACCACGACAGCAAACCAAACACATAAACACACAAAAACATACTCGGAGGCTCTAAATAAAAATCTGCCTAAGCAGCAGAGACCTCCAAAGCAGACAACCAAGCAACCGCTACCCCAAAACAAAACACGTGCAACACATAGCTCACAAAGCCAGTGTGCCGAACAGTCACAGCCCTTAAGGCTAAACAACCCACCTGATACACTTGTAATAGGTGACTCTATCGTCAGGCACACTGACGTCCTGCTCACCAGGCTGAACAAGGAGAAGGTCACGATGAGCTGCTTGTCAGGCGCTAGGATCCGCCACATGACACAAGCACTCAGGTCACTCCAAGGCAAGTACAAATATGACTCAGTCATTGTCCATGCTGGTGTGAATGACCTGAGACGTACCTCCCTGGACTACATGAAAAGAGACATAGAGGAGCTCTCTCAGCATGTAGCCCAGGCCGGTATGACCCTGACCTTGAGTAGCATCTTACCCTCACCAAGAATAATGCCACAATCTGAAGACAAGATGATCAATTTCAACAATTGGCTTAAGTATTGGTGTCATTCAAAGGGGATCCAATGCCTGTCAGCCTGGGATGACATGCTCGACAAGCCACAATGCTTCGCTAGGGACGGCTTGCACCTGTCACCCCTGGGCTTTCGGATATTGGCAAAGGTTCTTGCCACCCTCATAGTGCCTTTTTTAGGCAAGGCTCAAAAGACCACCTCCATAAGTATCACAAGGGATAAGGAACTAAGAGTAATGCTACTCAACGCCAGAAGTCTAAACCTCAAGATGCACGCACTCGAAACTCTCCTTAGCATGGAGAACATCGATATCTGTGCAGTAACAGAAACCTGGTTCAAGGCTCCCGAGAGCATCCCAGCATTACCAGGTTATACCTCATACCATGCTTTTCGGCCCCAAAACTTGGACCGAACCACAAAAGGAGGGGGAGTATCAATATTCGTCAAAGATACCCACACCTCCAGGTTGGTGGCACAGCACGAAACATCAGAGACTATCCATGTGCAACTAACAGTGGGTAAAACTGCCTTCCAGTTTATAGCCTGCTACAGACCACCCTCCCAAACCCAGGAACCCCACTCAGCCTTCCTGAGAACACTGGAAAATATGAAGGTCTCTCCAAACACCATTATATTGGGCAACTTCAACTACCCAAACATAGACTGGGAGCATTACTCTAGCTCCAACACCCTAGCCCAAAGGTTCCTAGAATTTATAAACTCAAATGCTATGGAACAACTTGTTACCACTCCCACAAGAGGGGAAAACATACTGGACCTGATCATCACCAACATGGGGGCTCTATGCTCCAGACCAGAAGTGTATCTCTCACTGGTAAGATCAGACCATAAACTAATCTCACTGGATATTCACATCCTGACCCCACCCCCTGCCCAGAAAACCACAGTGAAAAACTTCTCTAAAGCAAATTTCACACTCCTCAAAACCGAGGTGGAATCCTTCAAAGCCCCCAGGCCTATGGAAAATACGGCCCAGATCGCAGAATCCTTTATAAACGCATTCTATGAACACCTTCAGGAATGCATGGATCATGCAATCCCAAATAAAACCAAGACCCAATCCTTCAAAGGCAGGTGTCTGGTGGACCCCAGCCATAAACAAACTATACAATAGAAGGAGGAAGCTACTACATGATAGAGCAAAATCCCAAAAAGGGAATGCATCTCTGATCAGTATTAGCAAAAAACTATGGGCACTCATAAAATCGTCTAAGGTCAGCTTCAAGAGAAAAATTGCACAGGACACTTAGGATAATCACAAGGCTTTCTTTAGTTATGTTAGGAACCTGGGTCGAAATTCCCAGATATGCTCAGAATTATTCCAAAATGGCAAAAAATACACCAAACCCACAGGCATTGCCAACATCCTAGCTGACAGGTTCAGTGCAAATCCCCCCCCCCACCAAAAGGGCAAATATCTATCCCAGCAGAGTGCTGCCCCCCCTGACATCTCAGATGCTCAGGTAAGAGCCGCCCTCTCCAAAGCAAAAAAACACAGCATCAGTGGGACCAGATGGTGTCCCGGGCTGCGTCCTACATGAACTCCAAGAAGAGCTAAACCCAAACATAAAACTACTGTTCAATCTCAGCCTTACTACAGGATATGTACCCAAAGAGTGGCGTACAGCAACAGTGGTCCCTCTCCACAAAGGTGGTGCCTCAACGGATCCTGGAAACTATCGCCCCATAAGCCTGACTAGCTTGGTCTGCAAAGCTATGGAAAGGATCATCATGGACCTCATAAATAAAGATATTGGGGACCTACAGACAATGGATCCTACCCAGTTCGGCTTTGTTAAGGGCAGATCCTGCCTCTTAAACCTGGTCGATTTCTTTGAAACAGTCACCAAGGCCATTGACGAGGGGAAGGTGGTCCATACAGCCTACCTGGACCTCACAAAAGCCTTCGATACAATACCCCACTCGGGCATTATAGATAAGCTCACCAGCTTAAATATAAACCCCTGTGTCACTAGATGGGTTGCAAACTGGCTCAAGGACAGCACCCACATGGTTAGAATTGCTGGAGCCATGTCAGACTCCAAACCAGTTACAAGTGGCGTCCCACAAGGCTCAGACCTGAGACCTCTCTTGTTCGGTATCAGAGGTACAGGCCAACGTGGAAGGACTGTGGCTGACCAAGTTCGCAGATGACTGCAAACTAGGCACCATAATCGACTCTCCAGCCGACACAAGCATCCTACAAAAGGGCCTCATTGAAACAGACAATTGGTGCCAGAGCCATGACCTCAAGCTAAATGCCAAAAAGTGTATAGTCATCCCCTTTGGCAAAAACAAAGTGCCCACAAATTACCATATAGGTGGTAATCCATTAAGTATGGAAGAAGTAATTAGGGACCTGGGGACCCAAGTTGATGGCAATCTCTCATTTGAAGACCACGTGGCCAAAGTGGTTAGAAAAACATTTCATATAGCCCACCTAATCATGAAGGGATTCACATCTAGATCAGGGGAGGTCATCGTGCCTCTTTACTCATCAGGCCCATAATTGAGTACAATGCCCCTTTTGGTATGTACCTTACCAGACACCTGCAGCAACTGGAAAGACCCCAAAAGTACCTCACCGAGAGGATCAAAGGGCTCAAACAGATGCCATATGCTGCCCGGTTAAAGAAACTCCAGCTCTACTCAGTGGCATACCGCCTGCTCAGAGGCGATCTGTGCCTGACATATAAAGCCATGTCCAACCCGGAATTAATGGACATGCTGCACCTCAGAAAATCCAAATCCCATCAAGCTACGCGCTCGAGAGACTTGAACCTCAGCACTGAAATAAGTAGGACATGCTGGAGGGACAGATTCATAACCCAGAGGCTCCCTTCACTCTGGAATAAAATCCCAGTCCAGGTTAGGCAGAGTCCCTCATTTACTCCCTTCAAGAGGAATCTTGATGAGTGGATGGGAGATCATAGGTTTACCCCGGGTATCACTTCTGTGTCACTGTTAGACAGAGGCACAGTATACTAATCTCGAAAAAAGGCATAGCAAAATTCATTTAAAATGGGTGGCGAAAGCCAAACACACTCTGGCTAGGCTTATAAATGCCCTAGGGCAGATAGCCTAGTATGAACCTAGGAACCTATGATACCTTGGATCCGTCTTGTACATTTACAGAGATTTAACCTTTTGGTTGGCTATAACGGTAGTAATTTTGGTCAATAAAATACTTTCATAAATCGGCAATATAAAGTCAGCATCTACAGATAGACCTTTGATATTAACACCTCTTTATAATATTTTTTTCTACCTACAAACTTTAGTATTTTGCAATTTTTGTAACTCACATCATTTACCAGATATTGCAAGTCTTATGAAGTACATTTTCAGTAGATGATTTGGAGAAAAGCTGTCAGGAAACAAGTAGTCTCCAGGCCTAGAAGACCTTGGGAAGCAATAGGGTTAATTAATTTGCATCCTCCTGCTCAGTATTTAATGAGTTAAGTTAGTATATTTTACTCTCTAAAAGTTTGAGCTTTTCTCTTTTATTATCTGTATATTTACTGTGATATACTCACCTGGACTGTGTCTGAAAATGGTCAGTTTTGATTATTGCTCTATACTGGTTAACGAGCATAGATAAATAGATACAGAGATAAGTTGATACTTCAGGATTAGAAATATTATTTTCTACACTAAATGCATTTAATATCTGAAATCACAAAATACCAATAAACATTTAGCTCCTTCATTAAGTAACAGACCAGGGACTTGAACCTTCAACTTCAGATAAACCGAGTAAAATGGAGCAATGGATTCTTTAGCCAGTGCCACCTCCTTCTCCAGAATAAACTCAAGTGCAGGCTAAGCAGTGTAATTCAGAATCTTCCTTCAGACTAAACCTAGGCCACTGGATGGGTACTCTCAAATCTACCCTTGGACTAACAGACCTCTTCTACCTTCAGAAAGAAGGTAAAGCCTGAGGTGGGTAGTGACAAGGTGTACATGGTCATTAGATTAAAATAGCTCTGAAACTCCTATGAATCTAGTGATCCCCCATTTTCAACACTAATTTGCATTGTGATCTTACATTTTGAATACTTTCAGCAGTATATATGACATGCTTTTGCCTTCCTTAACTTTTCCTAAAATGCTGTACTGTAAATGCTTATGTTAGAATACCTTTTTTCTTTATTTTTTCATCTTATTCCCCCTCAATTGCCAGAAACTGATGGAGGTAAATATTGATACTCAAGTGTGAATTGCTGTATCTTTTCTTTGGGGCAGCACTAAACTGCATTTTTTTTGTTTTTCTCTTCTCTTCTCTTTAGGCAGTGAGACAAGTGATTACCAAAACTAATTTCAGAATAATAATTGCATAGTTGTTTTTATTGTGTGATGACGATGATGGACAGAGATGATTACTTGCATGTGGAAGTTGCTCACAAAAGGCTGTAAAGTTGTTATGGTGACTTCTGACACATGGGGAAAGACTCCAAAAGGACTTTGGCATGACTTAACAGACCATGTCTAGCAGTTATTCCATGCCTCTGTGCAAAAGATAGGTATTTGCCATTCCCCATTCAGGGTAGGTTAATGGGGACTGACGGAGTCTTACTCTGTTTTTCAAAAGAAGACTTGGGCTCGTTGTGCTAAATTGATTCAATGTTGTACAATGACAATTGTAGTGGAAATGTATTTTCACATCTCATCATTACTTAAAAAGTAATTTTATAATACATTTGAGTGGTCAAGAGTTGAGTCTCCTGTGACACAGGATAAGTTCGTACAGCTAGTTTATCAAAGATTGTATTGTGTACCCATTATTGCTTACAGGTTTGTAACCACAGACTGAATTCTTTATAACAATTGCAGTCATATTATTTTTCTGTCCATCTCTGCTTCAGAAAACCTCCATTTGTGACAGTCCTTGGTCTTAGAATTTGTACTCTTAGATCTATAGAAAATAATGTGCAGTGACACCTATTATTTTAATGCAGCTGTAGTAGTATCACCAAGCACATATTTTGCGTAATGTTATTTGTGTAAGATCACCTATACGTAATGTTTATTTATGATTTGCATAGTAAAGCTGAAATGTGAGTTTCCTGTTTTCTTTAATAATTGTACATGATTATATATGTATTCTGTAAGTTGTCTTAGATGCAGATTCATTGTTTCTGCAAGGTCAAATATGTCGTCATATATTGTTTTAGTAAACATTCACTTCTGGACCGTATCAAACATTCTTTATTTTAGATAAAGCTTATCTATGAGAAACTGTTCAAAACGTTAATATCTGATGCAAAACATAAAGTGTTTGTCGTTCTTAGAAAACCTATGAATATTCAATTAAAACTGATGTCTGTGTAATAATTGGAACATAAGCTTGGCCTGTTACAATTGGCCATAAAAGGTCAAAGGTTCAGACTGCTAGTTAAGTGTTCTTTCAAACTGACAGTATGATAGTTCTGAAATGATGCTTCTCTGTTTGCAAATAGGAAAAGAGGATTGTTGTTGGTTGTTAGAGAATAATGCCATAGTGTTTTTTTTTCTTAATATTAACATTTCCATGACACATTGTACATGGCTGAATTAACAAAGAATCCCATTAAAGTCAGTGTGAACAGTGCTGAAGTGGCAGCTACACCTGTATGTGGGACTAGGTACTACGGGCAGTACCTGGTGAGATACCTGTCTGTGGGACTAGGTACTAAGGGCAGTACCTGGTGAGATACCTGTCTGTGGGACTAGGTACTAAGGGCAGTACCTGGTGAGATACCTGTATGTGGGACTAGGTACTACGGGCAGTACCTGGTGAGATGCCAGACTGCATGCAGTACACAGCCCTTCATAAAAGTGGAGCTGCACCACAGGTGTCATTTGTCTTTAGGGTAGCCTGAGACTGTGCACATGCACACATGTATGTAGTGCAAGCTCTCCCGCAAATTCCTTTGGGGATGTTTTGCAGTGAGAAGTTAAAAAATAGAGCTGTTCCCCTGCAGTGCTAGCAGCTCCCCATGTTTGTCCTTTCTTTCTATGCTGACTGTCAAGCCTGCGTTCACTGTCCACTTTATAGTTGAACCTCTTGCACTGGACAAGGCTTGGCCTTGCAACTCCACTTTTATGTAAGACCTAGTATATTGTCCAAGATTTAATTTTCAAAACTGACAAAACAGTAATTCCCAGTTGATTGAAAAGACAAATGCTTGAGAGGGTATATGAATCACATCCAGGAATAGTAAACTGCAAATAAAGTGCAAGATGTGTAATTCTATTATTTTAGTGGAATCATGCAGCTTTGCCAACAGCAGTCTGTCATTAGCGTGAATCCACATTGTTGAAAACCACTTTCAGTGAGTAAAAAATATTTTTTTTTATTTCATTTATTTTTGTTTGTTCATGCGTTTGTTGACAGAATAGAGCAGCGATTCAAGTGGACCATTTTCAGGCTCACTCCCAGGTTTACAACCAGGTTAAAAAAAGGATACAAGGTAATAAAAAAGTTAGTTACACAGTAATATGCATTTAGAAAACAGTACCACAATCAAGGATAGAAAAGCAGTTGTAGGATTAATCAGTACAAGGCTGGTAGTAGTTACCAAACTTCTTACAGTAGGAGCTCATACATTATAAAAATAGGAAAGGCATTTATACTGCATAATGAAAGTTGCACTATACTATGAACTATGAGGATTTACAGACTGCCAGTTTCTTTCTTGGAAATGTAATACTATTTAGAGTGATTAAGGAGAACGGTAGTTTCTGCCAGTGCCTTTGATGTATGAAGGAGAGAAAGCTTGTGCTTTATCTCTTTTACATGTATTGCAGAGAGTGTCTACTGGGACCCAGTGATGGTGCCTTCAGGAAAATGGGCACCTGGCATGACCTGGCTGAGAAGTTGTCCTCAGCCACAGGCATCAAGTTGGTGACCTGCTGTGCAGGAACCTTGATGATCTCAGTGCATGGGAAGTGGAGGGTAGGCAGCATTGCCCCGAATGGTAGAAAAAGGGCATCACACTGCATTTTTTTATCTTTTCTCTTTATTATCCTGTTTATATGTGTGTGCTGCCACATGTTTGTGAAGATCTGGTTAGAAAGTGTGTTTGCTGCTGTCTAGGTGTTAACATCGAGTGGAGGTAACAGTTCATGTAATGTGACCACTGTCATTTGGTTTTTGCAGGGACCTCTTCTGGAGTGGGATATGCTGTGTTATTTTGCATGTGCACTACCTGATGTTATCCCTGTGTGTTACTGTGGCTTTTTCTGATTGCAAGTAATTATGTATGTGCAAGGGGTACACACTTGCCTGTTACTTGTCATGAAGTTAAGGGGACATGTGTGTGGCACTGTGACATGCATTTGTTGTTCTAACATCTTTCCTTATAGTTACCCTAGTTATCTGATGTGTCTTTTCTCTTTCAGCATGAGCATAATGTGACAGCAAGTGTGTTGCTTAGCTCATGAGGTAGTAGAGGCTTGTGAACAGCCGTGGTTAATTCCACTGACAGGTGCTGATGTGTTTTAAATATTTTCAATCCATAGTCAGGATAGATTAATTTATGTCAAATGAGTAAGGAAACTGACTAATATTAATGTTAGTTACCTCTGCATTAGATGTTGTTCCATGCAGGGGCGATCACTAGTTCAGGCTACCTAGACCTTTTCCCTCACAGCCTTCAAAATCTTGCTTATACACATTTTTTTGTCACCATTAGTTCTGACCTTCAATGGAAAAACACTGCAGTCAACTTCTACTTATCTTAAGAGAATTTTTTTTTAATTAAATATTTACCAGAAAAAATGTAAACATAACATCTTCATAAAAACACTGATAACACTTGGAAACAAGTGTTTTTTTTTTTTAAATATAGTTTTCAAGTAGATACGCAAAACTCTCAGACCTTAATATCAAGAGTCCAGATTTTCAGCAAACCATCCTTGTGTCACCACTAGTTGTGTGCCACTGATCCAAAATGAAATTTACAAAAATGATTGCAAAACAATATTTATATTTAGAATTTCCTGATGGTAGACAAGTGAAAGGCAGAAGAGTCACTAAAATGCTGACCCTGAAACTTTCATACCAAAATTCTAGATAGTTAAAAAGTTATAACCCTGCTCTAAAATCAGCTAGTTAAAATGGAACATGCATTTTTTACACATTAGTTTGATCAAATGTCAATAACTCTGACAAAATGTTAACATCTTGAGCTCAAGATTTTTAACAGACCTTCTGTGGATCCCTGCTGCCTAAATAGCACTAAATCTGTACAACTTGGATCCCAAATGTGATTAATGAAAATTACTGCAAAGCAGCATTTATAAATGGAATTGCACAATTTCACACAACATTTTGAAGTAAGTGCCCCATTGACTATTTTTATTTTTTATTTTACATTTGTTGACCGGGATAGTCCGACTGGATGCATGTCCATTTTCAGCGGAGGCCCGGGGAGAAAAGCTCCAAGGGTAAGCAGATACAGCATTACATAATACCAGCATTACATATTACAAACAGATTATTTACAGAGATTACATAGGTAAGCAAGTTAAACAAGTTCAACAGGTTAAAGTTAGTCCTGAGCACAAGTCAGGATTAAATTAAATTACACAGTAAACTGGTTAACAGATTTTTACACATTCTAGAGAGAGTTAGCCAGGCTTGATACATTGACATAGCCAGTTAAGTGACAAATGTTGTTTGAGTCTAGTTTTAAATTGACCTAAGGTAGAAAGTAAGGTAATATCAGCTGGAAGTGAGTTCCAGGATCTACTTACAGAGTTTGCAAAGAGAGAATCACCGGCTGTGTTATTAATTTTGCTAGTCTGATTTAGTAGTTTGTTAGAGGATCGAAGCGGTCTAGGATTGTTATAGGGGGTGATAATATTTTTAAGTGCAGTATTGTCCGGATTATAGAGGATTTTATAGGCCATAATCAGTTGGTTATACTGGATTAGGCTGGGTAGTTCAAGCCAACCAAGCTGATTTAGATTGATGCAATGATGTGTCCTAAAAGGCAGCCCAGTGGCAAACCTGGCAATGTGGTTGTAGCAAATTGAGAGTTTGTTAAGGACAGTCTTGTTCAAATTCGAGAGTAGAGGGGATGCATACAGAAGGGTTGAAAGAAGGTGAGAGCGAGCTATGGCAATTTTAGCTGGAGGGGTTAGGAAGGCTTTTATTCTGTAAAGTGACCCTAGTTTTTTATTGATGGTTTTGATAGTTTGGTTAACATGTAGGTCAAATTTGAGATTATTGTCTATGATGACACCTAATAGTTTTGTAGATGGGTCAGGGGAGATTATTGTGCCATCATTTGATTTTATGGTAAAGGTGAAAGCGGTAGTTCTACGTGTTGGTGAAAATAACAGCATTTTAGTTTTTTTGGGATTTAGGATCAGACGATGTTCAGAAAGCCAGTTTTCTATTGTATTAAAGGTGGTCTGGGTAGCTGACCATAACTCTACTGGAGATGTGGCTGAGCAAAGCAGAGTAGAGTCATCAGCATATTGGATACAGCTGACTTTTGGGATGACAGTATAAAGGTCGTTAATGAAGATGGAGAACAGCAAGGGCCCTAGTATAGAGCCTTGTGGTACTCCGAGGGTGTTAGGTAGAAGGTTAGAGAGTTTGTTCTGCCAGAGGACAGCCTGCTGTCGACCATTCAGGTAGGATTGAAACCATTGGAGGGCTCCAGTATCTAGACAGAATGTTTGCAGGGTGTGGATTAAAAGTTGATGATCAACCATATCGAATGCCTTGGAAAGATCCAAAAAGAGGGCTGAGGATATATAATTATTGTTGCGATTATGGTTTATGGTGTTAGTAAAGGCTAGGAGGGCTGAAGTAGTGCTGTGATGAGGACGGAAGCCATGCTGAGTGTCTGCTATATGGCGATTTTGGATTAGGTGGTGCATGAATTGTCTATGAATACATTTTTCCATAATCTTTGCAAGTGGAGAGAGTATAGCTATTGGCCTATAATTGGAGAATTCAGTAGAGCTGCCTCCTTTGTGAAGTGGGATTACATAGGATATTTTCCAGATGGTGGGAATTTTAGCTTCTACTATGGTTCGATTGATATCCTGAAACGTTTATATTAAAATTCCAAGTAATGAGAACATTGTAACTGTATGCCACAGTTAATTAAAATGGGCAATATGATTTAATAATTTATTTTCAACAGATGCTCATAACTCTTCCAGAACTAACATTTTGAGATTAGTTTTTCAACATACCATCCGTGGACCACTACCAACTGTACTGTTTCACTGAAGTTGTGCATCTCGATTACTGAATGAGATTTAGAAAAAAACTGTGCAACAATATTTTCAAAGGGACTTGTGCAATGGCACGTACTGTAACACAATGGACTCTGAAATGGCTTCCCTGAAAGTTTCATGCCAAAATTCCCCATAGCTAAAAAGTTATAACCGTACACAACAATCAGTTTGTTAAATGGTTAGAGGCACTATTTTACAGTAAAAATGAGTGCAGAACTTTTATCATAGGTTCATATGTGTTTACCGGGCTAACAACCACAAGGGCCTTTTTAAGCATAGCAATGCATCCCAAATTCTGACAAGGTCTGGTACCCTTGATAAGTGTAATCAGAGGCTTGGGAGATGAAGCATTTACAATCAGGGGCCTGGGAGATGAACCATTTATAGACTGCCTTTGTCCATTAGAGATATAGGTAGCAGACCAGGGATGAATTTCCTGTTGCCCATCCAATTCTCCAAGTTACACTTGAATTGGGTTAGGGAGGAACTCTGCTTCACATCGATGGGGAGCCTGTTCCAGAGATGGGATAGTCTCTGGGATACATACCTGTCTCTCCAGCAGGTCCTATTTATATCACAGGCATGGTTTAAATCTTTAGAATGGGTAATTCTGGTGCTGTTTGTTTTGTGGATATGCGGAAAGTCCATCAGAGTGGGGTCTGACAATGCCCTGTATGCCAGGCATAGATCTCCCCTCAATAGCCTATAGTTAGCAGACCACCTCAAGGCCCTATCCCTGTATTGTTAACTATAGGCTATTGAGGGGAGATCTATGACATTTTACTTGCACCCTATCTCTCTCTCTATACACATGTACACACACACACAACATGCACATATCTATATATAATATATATATATATATATATATATATAAGTATATGTATTGGCAAACATAATCGTCATACTTTAAAAAATATACAGATGCCATGTTAATTGTGGACAAGCTCACATGCACATTTCTGTTTCATTTTTTTAGATGCCTGGTATGTCAGGCAAAAGCACTAACCACATGCTGCACTTACGGAATAAAAAAAGAGCCGGCTCACAGACTGGTGTTACTCATGTTTTTTTATTTTCTTATTTTATAACTACAGTAAGGCATGGGAGGGACATTTGATATCCCTGCATCACCATGGACTGAAGGGCTTGTACTTTGCAACACACTTTGGTCTGCAGTAGTAACAATACTGTGCTCACCCTCTTTTGTCTTATTGCATGTACGCATATAAATGTATATCAAGTTATATGTGTGTGTGTGTGTGTGTGTGTGTGTGTGTGTGCATGTGTACAGCGTTGCCTGATAGAAAATTATGGACCACGTGGGAATGTTATGAGGTCCAGCACTGCATATGGAGGGTCTTTCTTCCCTAGAAAGTCTGTTATTTCCCTGTAATGCCCTCTCTAGGAAAACAGTGTCTTGTGAGTTTTATATGTGTACTATTTTAATTTTAAATGATTGTTTTAGAAAAGTAGTCTCTCTTCTTGTTTATTTCACATATTATACGTTTAGATATTGCTAGGTAATAGTCAGTGAATATGTACGTCTGATAGCAGATGTGATCATTGTGTGTGTGTGTGTGTGTATGTGTATACGTGTGTGCGTGAGAAAATAATTGTAGAAAGCTGGATTTGACATTTTATTTGTTTAATTTTCCTTTGTAAACTGAGTATAGTCCCACTAGGCCAGTGGCCTCTTTTCATGAGAGGCTCAAGCTGACATTCAAATGGACTAGGGGAAATTCCCTATTCTTTTTGATAGGTACCATGGGATCTTTTGCACCTCTGTCAGCTACTATCATCTCATGCAAATGGGACCTTAGTAGCCCCATTCTGGCAGCAGATTTGACATTCTGCTTTGAATTTTATTAGATGGAATGCACATTTTAACAACAATGCTACTGTATTATAATAATAAGTGCTGTTTTAAAATCCACAAACTCTACTTTTCTGACTTGGGAAAGGTCTAATTGGAACTGCGACATTTTGTATTACACTAATGTACTGAACAAGTGGTACATGGTATTATAAAGTAATTATAAAATGCAACATTTGGTATTTAATGCTTTTTTGTATGGTCTAGAGTTGTGACATCCTACTTATCATTTTAAGAGATGAAACAGATATTGACATTCTAACATTTTTCTGAGGTAGTAAGCCCAATATCTGAGCTGTACTTTGACAGGAATAGTGACATGAGAATGGGATCATAGATCAGTCTTGACATTTTGCATTGCAGTTTATAGCAATTGCGAAGATGCACTAAGGAAAAACGCTTTTATTTATATATTGCTTGGCAGTACTGAAACTGATGGCTAATAGCTTTTTTTAACTTTTGTTTTATGGTATGTGACAGCTATTTTGAGTGGTGTCAATAACTGTCAAGCCATAACACTTGACATCTGTTTTGAGAACTGTCAAAAGAGCTGGAAACTATGGCATTTTAGAGTTGTTTTGTCAGCTCAAAATAGCTGCCAAGGTGTGGCAGTTTGGTCCAGTAGTTTCCTTTCAAGATTACAGAACTGGCAGGGCCTGCACCAGTGTCATAAAGGAATAAAGCCATGTCTGTGGCCCAGGTGGCCTAAGTTTAATTAGTGGCTTGGGTGCTTGGCAGTGGTGGCAGGGGTGGATGATCATGCCTGTTCAAGGGAAGGAAGGGGTGGTACAGGATACACACAACAAACATCCCTCAGAGGAGGGGTGGCATTGCAGTGGGCATTCTGGGTCCAGGCATATACCTACCCAAACCACTGTCTTGTGGTAGCCATAATTTGTGAGAGTGAAGGGAATGTGCACTTGGAGGGGAAGAGCTTTGTCTCCATGGTGTTGCAGGTAAGATTAGGAACTTGCAGAAAAGTGAAGCCTCATCCCTCTAGATGGCTCTCATCCTAGGGGATTTGGAGAATTCCCACCCCAATGAACAAATCATGTGAAGTCCATTAAACACAGGTAATCCAGAGGGCTCAAGTGAAGTCTGGTATCCCACCTGTGACCCAGAGCATGACAGGACTAACAAGAAACTGAGTATAAAGGATAAGTCCTGTTGCTTGTTCATCTGTAACACATACAACAAGAAGGCTTGGGGTTTCGTTCAGATGCTTTAATACATACAAACACATCAGGATGGATAGCAGCATCATTAAATATGAATGAACTAGTTAACAGACGGACCTTACATACATACATGCTTACATCTCAACAGTTAACTACAAAATGACAGTCAGGTTTGCACGTGTTCAGTATTTATATACTTGTTGGAAGCCCTTGGATAGCTTCTTAAAGGTATTTACATACATTGATCTACATCCTCCCTCATAAAAAGATTGCCCTTTACACAAAACAATATCAGAGCTAGACATGCATTACTATGTACATTAGAAACAAAACACAATGTCCATGTCCAAGTTGCTTCATATCTGCTACAGGCTTTAGAGATACGAACATATCTTGTAACATAACAGTTGGGACCAAATTTAGCAACAGGGACAGTCTGCGGTGCACCACTCATATCAGGAACTTCTGGATTCATTGTAGAAACAAGAATGTCCTCTGGAACTTCCTCAGGAATTGGAACACTGGACAACTCATTCTGAGATAGTCTTTCTCACAGACTATGTGTTGTGGTATAGGCTCGGACATCAGTCTCATGTTTCTGATTCCACCTAAAAGTTGCTCCTTCTGATTCCATAATGTATGATCTTGGCTCTGGACAAATATTCTTCACAACACCAATTTGATCATAACATTTGGACATTTGCATCCTTACCACTTCTCCATATTGTAATGGATTGAGCGGTTTACTGGTCTTACCATAATAGGACTTCTGGGTTAAGCATTTCTTCAACAGATTGACTTTTACTGATCTGTTCTTGACACATGGAACCATTGTCAGAAATAACTTTGTGTGGACTCCCATGAACAGCAAAATGATGCTTCATCTTAGTACTGAATGGTAGGTTAGGAAGTGGGTCAGTCTAACTAATTGGAGTAAGAGTCTACTAACACCAAATAATGTTGGCCATTCCACTCAAAGATATCTATGGATACTGTCGACCAAGGTAGTTCCAGAATCTGGTTAAGCTGAAGTGGCTCCTTCTGTTAATGTGGCCTGATAACTGGACTGATGTCTGGGTCTAATTTCATACACATCAACTGCAAGCTTGCCTAGTTTGTCTTCAAAAATATTAGCATAGGTAGAAAAAATGTGCTGGGCAAAATTAGAGTAGTGGTCTTTTAATCTAACATGGTTTCAATGGCTTCTAACCTAGCTAAAGTAAGCAGAATAAATGCCTTTGTACAGTCGTCTTTATCAGAAAATGCAGCCTGTATGAAAATGTACTCTTTCTCAAACACTCTCCAGTTCTCAGCAGTATTACTGTCAAACACAAGTGGACTGGGTTTTCGAAATCTGTCTGCCATGCCCACAAAGTATACACAAACACACTGAAAATATGGCCCTTGGAATTATGTATGAACGAACTGTTCTGTGAGCTTGTAACCACTTTCAAATACACTATAAACTCTTCAAAATACGGTACTTTGCGAAATATGCTCTGTAATGGCTATATTCTGTGAAATACACCTTATAATGGTTGTACTTTGAGAAACAGTTTTACTGTAACACTGCACAAACATGCAAACACTTCATGCACTTCTGATAACTTGGATATCTTTGCTTAGTACAAAATACATACAGTATGCTTTGCGAAAATGCGGTCATTTCCCTTTATTTTATTTGTTTTATACAATTCATACTTTACTTCACACATTTTCTGTAGCAATTCAAATATTTTTATCAATATCATACATATTTGTTTATGCAAATATTTAGAATGTTCTGCATGCCCCGTTTCATATTATGCGAAAATAAATAGTGCTGAGCAAGTTTTAATACCTAAACTTCATTTCTGACCTGTTTTGCAAAGTATGCACATTTAGAGATGATTCAGTCTTGTATATTACTCTGTGTCTGTCGGTCTTGCTTCTGGATACCTTTCTGACACCATGTTCTTTTAGACATCCCACTTCTGACACCATGTTGCTCATTTCATTTCTAACACATATAACAAAAAGGCTTTTGTTTTTTTTCAGATGCTTTAATACATACAAACACATCATGATGGACAGCATCATCATTAAATATGAACAAACTAGTTAACAGACAGACCTTACATATATACATGCTTATATCTCGACATCTAACTACAAAATGGCAGTCAGGCTTGTACAAGCTCAGTATTTTTTGCACTTGTGCAAGTTCTTGGATAGCTTCTTAAAGGTATATACACACACATTGATCTACAAGTCCAGATAAAATCACTTTAGCCATCAAATCTAGGGAATTTCTCCCTCTGATACTCTCTCAGTGGGAGGAATAAAGACACTTTGTTGAAATTTCCAGTAGTTTATTCATTTAAGAAGGTAGATGAACAAGTGTTCTTGTTCTAATATATTATATTCAACAATCCAGTTATTTAAAGGCAGTTACAAGCAATGGTGTGAGGGTCGCTGGAAGCTGATTGAAGGAAAATCTGGGAGATTGAAAAAGAAGGAGCCAGTCTCAAAGCTTAGAGGTTAGTCCCTTATTTGAATATTCCTGAAAGACCCATGAGGGTTTACCAGCTCAGCAGCCTACCGAACCTCATTCTTAGTTAAAAGGTTTTATTTTTATTTTTAACTTCTAACAAACAAAACATGACAACACATTGAGATACAACTATAGAACTATATTTAAGAAAACACTTTCACCTGAGCTTCATCTGGTCCATCTAATAGAGTGGTTTACACTTTGAACATTGAAAATGCCTACTTTTACAAGGCTATCACCAGACTTTATTAGTCTGTTTTGTAACACATGTAAACTGAGAAGCTATGTCTGCATCAATGGAGCTCATATTCATTGGAGCCAAGTATGAAAACTTTTTTGTTGCAGAACTTTTTGCACATTATCACATGTAATAGGAGAGGCTGTGCTCAATTTTATGGGGCTCATTATCTCCTTCTAATACTTGAATGGCCATATCATTGAATTTAATTTTCGCGAGATGAAAATTGCAAAAACAAAATACTTGAACGGCAGATTTTTCCCAGGGTAAGTAAACACTTGCCCAAACTTCAATGAAATACACACCGGAGTAAATAAAACCCACGCAGGTGGGGGGCTATCCCCCCATATATATATATATATATATATATATATATACATACATACAAACTCTGGGATCGCCCTACTGGTTCATAGGTTGGTACTAGGCTATTGGCCCTAGGGCCTATATAAGCCTAGCCAAAAAGGTACCCTGACTTTCGCCGCTCAAGAAAATTATTTTCCTGTGCACCTGTCGAGCAGAGCCACAGAAGTGATCCCCAGGGTGAATTTCCTATTTCCCATCCAATCATATAGGTTCATAGGTAGGTACTAAACAACCCTTACAGGTCTTGAACCCAGGACCATGTGCACTACACTCACAGCACTTAACCACTAAGCCATCACAGCTGTAGAAAAGGGCATGTTGGGAAGGTGTTTACTTGCCCTGGGAAAAAAATTTGCATTTCGGGTATGTAGTTTTTGTGTTGCAAAAATGAAATTCGATGATATGGCCTTTCGAGTATAAGAAGGTGATCCCTCCTGACATAAAATATGAAAGGCTAATATTCTGTTGTATAACAAAAAAGGTTTACAGTGCCTGTTTATAAGAGGCTCATATATATATATATATATATATGATTAATGTGACCAGTCTCCATTCTTCTCTCTTGATAAAAACAGCCCTTTTTACATACAGGGGAGTTAGTCACTTAAAGCTACACTATGTGATTCAAGGATACAATGGGAAACAAGTCACAGTGCTCATGGATGTGCACAAATAGGAGGAAACAAAAAGTAAGTAAAGTCTGAGATGTCACAACCTTTTGTGTAGATCCTAATATTACATAATCTAACCCCACTCTTGGCCAAATGGCACCCCCCCCCGAGGAGATTGGTTAACTGTCCTTCCGCCTGATCCCTTCCAGTTTCCAGCCCTTTATATAGGCAGACACAGAGCTAGGCAGACCTGTTTAGCACTAACGTTGCCACCTGGAACCTGGAGAGAGGAAGACTATGAACAGAAGAGCCCTCAGTAACTCCTAGACTCTGGTAGAAGCTTGACAGTGAAGACTCCAGACTGGAGTCCCTTAAAACCATCCTCTGGGACCAAGAGCATTCCACCACTCCTTGCAGCTACCCCACAGCAACCAGGTGTAGCTACTGTAGCCACTGGGCCTGCATTTAACAAAAAACTTATCGATTAAGTAATGGTTTATTGTCTAGTCCCTTTAGGTTGTACAAAGGCACTTTGCTATGGTTGTCAATTTTGTCATTCTTTTTTCTTTTGACTGTATAATACCTTAAATAGGTTCCTTCAGCAGACTAGGTCCATTTATGGGCAATCCATGTGTGGGACAGAGGTAAGGGCTGTACTTATGAATGGTTGTTTAGTCCTTACACAGAACCCAAGAAAGGATCTCACTGAGATAGCTGGATGTCTGGATTACTTTAAAGCTTTGATATCATTTCTGGGCAGTCTCTCAACAAAGTCAGCATAGAAATATTTGTGGCCAACTCAGTCCGAGACTGAAGGATGAGGGTCTGGATTCCCCCTTTACATGGTCATGGTCCCGTCTCAGATATTTAGTGTTGTCGCCTCACAGTAAGACGCTGTCCGGTTCGATTCTCAGCTAGAGCGTCTTCTACGTGGAGACATGGTGAATGGGCGTACCTTCGTTGAAGGTTGTGCATCAGGGCTGGTAACTCGGCACGTAAAAATCAACTACCAATCATTAGCGGACCGGAGTTCTGCTGTGGTGACCCCTAACAGGGAAAAGCCGAAAGACACAACAACAACAACATAGAGTATCATAATACAACAAAAAAAGGTGTGGTGGTGGTTCTGTTTTCATGTGCCATCATCAGCTGTGCTCCTGCATTAGGTTAAATGTTGGTATATCTGACATTAAGTAAGTTTAATAATGGGAAAACAAAGCAACATGGTTGTAGGTTTTTCTAGGAATCCATAACCTAGTCTTCAGTGAACTAATGAAGTTTAAGTCAGACTTCAGCAAATGTTATGCAGTGATTTAATTGCTAGAGAGCTGTGCTGAAAAACTTTTGCCTTCTCCCAGAGTTTTGAATGTGAATGACTTAAAACCTTTATCTTAACTTTAGACAGATTGTGGAATGTAATACAAGACACAATAATGTACTCATAAATAGTCCAGATATAAACAATTCTAAATTCTTTGTGTACAGCTGGTACCATGAGTCATACTAGTACTAGATTGTCTGTGGAAGTCCAAGGGGAACCGAATACGGTGGCCATTGTGTAAGTTAGAAAATTGTACAAGTTAAACTATGTTAATATTAGGGCAGGAGTAGATGTGTGGAACTGATGAATAGACATTAATTACAGTGATGAGTTATGGAGATCTTCTGTATACATTAAATTGAATTTTGTTTTGCTGTCCAGAAACATTTTCCTCAGCCTAAGAATAAGCAGTGCCCACCATGATGGGGTGAAAGCTAGAGTTCTTACCAAAGAAGGAGTAATATTTTGTTCCCAGGATAAGAAGCAGCCATTGCTTGGGAGCAAGAACAGTTGCACACATTCCCTTGGGAAATATATGTCTGAGATGAAGAATTCCAAGAAAAACATAAGATAGATTTGACAGATTTTGCAAAGGGTAACAAAACCATTTTATAAATACATTAAAAGTTATAAGGAAGGTGATAATAAAAATAAATTAGCACATGGAATGTCAGAAATACCTAAAAAAATTGGGAAAATAAGCTTACCAAGTACCTTTCTGATGTCAGAAAGGTGCTTAAACTTTTAAGCACCCTAAGCATTCTTAAGATTGGGTCTCATACCAGAAACTAACAGTAGCTAGTGCTCGCTGGCAAAGAGCAACAGCAGAAACTAAAATAGCTGTTACACACTTCAGTCACACTTGTAAACAAAATAGTATGACAGTGTGAAGTATTTCACAGCTTTTAAAGCCATTCGTTTTCACAGAAGAACCCTTTTGTTTCTGCCTGCTGTGTGCTGGTAGTGTTAGTGTTCCAGCTTTCATAGCTTATAAAGCACTTTGCACTTCTACACCTTTATTTTCTCTAACTGGCATTATGCAGGGCCGATAAAGCTCCATGGATGCCAAGATTCACCTCTTGAATTTCACTTTGCTCCACTCTTAAGGCAAATTTATTGGTATCCTTGGCTCCAAAGTAAACTTTATTGTCATTTAGGACAACACAAGTGCAGCCTAAATGAAATTCCAAGTATCAGCGCACTAGAGAGTACCTAGGAAGCAAGGATAACGAACAGCAGGATAACATTTCAGTTAGATATTCAATACAAGCCCCCCAGAAGGATGAATAAACCAATAATAACAGCAAAAACACACAAGGCCCCTGGCAGTCATAAACTAGCACCATGACCGAGTACGACTGCACATACTAAGATGGTTCCCCTTTGTTCATCTGTTTTAGACAAACTTCAGGCTATTGCACATTAAGAAGAAAACATAATGCTACATCAAAGAATTTAAAAAAAGCACAATTTTCAGCTGAGCTATTTGTTGTGAATGATTACTGACTAAATAATCAGTGGCTGGTATCAGTGTATGTGTCAACATTGTTTGGTAGAAGCTGTTTAAGTATCTAGTGGTCCTGCAGCGGATACTCTGATATCTCTTACCAGAAGACAGTTGTGTAAACCAGCCGTGTGCAGGGTGAGGGGGTCACAAATTATTTTGGATGCACATTTAGTGCTTTTTGCTGCGAAGAGATCCTGGATTTGATGGCAAGTTTATGCCCATAATTTTTTCGGCAACTCATACCACTCTTTGTAGCTTCTTTCTTTCTGCTATTGTACTGTTCCCAAACCAAAATGTGCAGCTACAAGTGAGAATGCTGTCAACTGCTCCTCTGTAGAATGTGGTGAGAACAATGTGGGAGCTTTGCTTTTTTGAGCCTTCTGAGAAAGTGGAAATGTTGGTGTGCTTTTTTGACCAACTGTTCAGTATTCACAGTCCAAGAGAGGTCCTCCAAAATGTGCGCCCCTAAAAACTTTGTAGTCTTGCCCCTTTTCACCTCTTTACCTTTATCACAAGTGGTGAGTGTGCTCTTGACCTTTTCCTAAAGTCTATAATGATTTCTTTTGTTTTACTGACATTCAGTTCAAGGTTGTTCTTAGCACACCAGTCAATCAATGATAGCCCTCATCTCTGTAAGCTCTTTTATCCCCCTTTTGATGAGGCCCACAACTGTAGTATCATATGCAAACTTAATGATGTGATTGGTGTTGTATTTTAAAGAACAGTCATGGGTGAGGATGGTGAACAACAGAGGGCTTAGCACACAACCCTGGTGAACACCGGTGTTGAGTATTATGCATCCTAAGGTGGTGTTTCCTGCATATGTTTTCTGTGGTCTGTTCACCAAGAAGTTGAGGATCCAGTTGCACGTGAGCTTGCTATAACTCCAAGATGTATAAGCTTGTCAATAAGTTGCATTGGAACCACTGTACTGAATGCCGAGCTGAAGTTAGTAGACAACAGCCTGATGTAGTTGTTTCTTCCCTCCAGATCAAGTGAGAGGTGAAGTGCTATTGAAATAGCATCTGCAGTGGATCTGTTAGCCTGATAAGCGAACTGTAGAAGGTCGAAGGTGGATGGAAGGTTTGCCAACAGATGCCTTTTAACTAGCTTCTTAAAGAATTTCATGACATTTGAAGTTAGTGCAACCAGTCTGTAATCATTCAGTTAGGCTGGATTAGCTTTTTTTGGGGAGAGGGATGATATTCGTCACCTTGAAGCAAGAGGGAACTTCACCAAGAATAAAACAGGTGTTGAAAATATCAGTTAGAACTGAGCATAGTTGGTCTGCACAACCTTTCTAGGGTTCACCTTCTTAATCTGAGATTTCACTTCATTTGAGTTGAGGCTGAGCACCCCCTCCTCCTGATCGATAGGTAGCCTTGTAGCAGCCACTTTGTTCTTCTCTTGAAATCTGCCAAAGAAGGAGTTCAAGCTGTCCAGGAATTCAATGTCTTCACACTGAGCTGACCTGGTTTTGTAGTAAGTAATCTGTTGTGGCCCTTGCTAGAGACTCCTGGTGTCCCTTATGTCTGCAAACTGACTTTATTTCTTTTCATATTCCCTGTTGGCCTCTTTAATGCCCCTTTTTAGGTTTGCTATAGCTTCGCTGAGACTCTCCTTGTCCTTGGCCCAGAATGCTTCTCAAACACACATGTTCGTTATGACTGGAGACTCAGTCATAATCATCTATATTCTTTAGGATAATAATAATATTCTTGCTTATGAAAAGATTATAGCAGGTATATTCGCTAAATGATTTTCACATACTGTTAAAGCTTATGCTCCACAACCATCATATGAACTTTCCTTTGAGAGATACAGCTATCTAACTGTAACAAATAAGTGGGTTAAAGAATTCTTTAAAATTAGAGTTATAGGCTTGGAGGGTTTCAATAAGCTTTAACTTTGCTGCAAAATATATTTAGGAAAAGAGCTACTGTTACTGGAATATTTATGAGAGGGGATGTAAGTTATACCATTCCCAGTCATTATAGACCCATCAGTCTTATAAAAGCATTTTGAAGGGGTCCTTGTGCAACTACTGACTGAACCTTTTTCACAATCCCCTGATGTTAACCAGTGTGGATTTAGTAAAGGTACTGTCTTTTTCTCACCAGTGGTAACGGCTTTGGATATAAATTTGTTTGTGGAAAGAGTATTTTTGAACCAGGCACTTGAGTCCTTCACATACACTTTACGCTGTAGATTAACCTCTGTGTGGAGAAATGGGTGATTTATGACTGAAGTACAGAGAATCTTGTGCTAGAAGAAAGTAGAGTTACTCAGCCCTATTAGTTTTATCTGGTGTCTAGTGGCATACCCCAGGGATCTGTACTGCACTCTTTTTTTATTTAATATTTTTTTATGGCAACCATCTCTACTACTAAAATTGTATAGATGGAAAAAGTTTGCTGATTGTGCCAAGGTAGCTACTTTGGATACACTGGTGCATTGGATGATTAACTTTACCATTGGGCTGAAAGAAACTACATTCTTTAATATTAAAAAATGCAAAATAATAATCTTCTAGCCTGAACCTACCCATATGCTAACAATAACATGTTACTGCCAGCTTGCACCCAGTTTAAGGATTTTGTTGATGCTGGTGCTACACAATTACATTTTAGTAGCAATACCATACCAGTATTATTGCGAGAAAGTCCATCTCTGCAGTCAGATCTATACTGAGGTCAGCAACTTCTAAGACACAAGGGATAGTTTAGTCCCATTGTATGAAGCATTTTTTTTTTAAGTACCTTTATAAAATTATCATGCAAGATGTAGACAAACATAAATTTGTATATAAAAAAAAATGTATTACCTTCTTGCCAGTTATATACATTCTACATCACATGTTCTTTGGTATAACTGTCATCAGTTCGACATCACATAAACTGCTAAGTTCTTGTCTTCCCTTAAACCTCACTCCTTCTCTAGAACATTATTCTACATGTACACGTTGTTCCCACAATATCCATTTATTTCTATGTAATTTGCTCCTACCCTTTTCTGAAGATCCCACTTCCAGTTCTTTTATCGCTGTTACAATATTCAGTACTTCAAATGTAGCTGGTTTAGACTCTGATTTCCATTTTCTAGTAATTGCTTTTTTTTGTCAGCCATCAGAATTCTACTTAAGACGTTAGTATGTTTAGGCAATTCAGATCCTGTCTCCCAGCTCAAAAGAATAATTTCCTTTGTTACCCATTTGTTCACACAATATTTCTGACCGAGTACTCCATTGGGGAATTTTTTAAAAGTCTGTCAGCACTTTACACCTCCAAAGCATATTTTTCCATTAACTCTTTCTTCCCCATTACACCTCCAACATTTGCCATCTACCTGAGGAAAAAATTCTTGGAGTTTGCTTGGGATATAAAAATACCAGTGCAAACACTTCCAAGCAAAAATTTTAAATTATGTGAGATCACACAGTACCTGGGAGAGGGCATATTCCCTAGCCTCGGAAATGTAGAGATGTTGCACGATTGTAGACAATCTATTTTCTCAACTTTAAAGAGTCTTAATACTTTACAACTCGTACATCTATACACGCTCGCACACACAGACTCACTATATGTAGTATATAAAATGTTTGTACGTCTGTACGTGTTTGTTTTATGTATTTATTGTATGTTTTTTTAATATTTTATATAGTTGTGTATGTATATACATATGTGCATACATATGGATATAAAAAGTATACACATCCCCTGCTAAAATGCCAGGTTTTTGTGATATAAAATAATGAGACCACAATAAATCATTTCAAAACTTTTCCCATCTTTAATGTGACATATAACCTGTACAATTCAATTGAAAAACATACTAATCTGTTAGGGGAGTAAATATAAAAAATGTACAATAAGTCGGTTGCATAAATGTGCACACCCTTAAACTAATACTTTGTTGAAGGACCTTTTGATTTAATTACAGCATTCAGTCTTGGATACACACCTGCCATCAATTAAAGAGACTCTGATTAACCCCGAATTAAGTTCAGCTGTCCTAGTAGGATTTTCCTGACATTTACTCAATTGCCTGCTGCAGCAAAAGCCATGGTACGCAGAGAACTTACAAAGCATCAAAGGGATATCATTGTTGAAAGACATCAGTCAGGAGAAGGGTATGAAAAATATTCCACAGCATTGGATATAGCATGGAACACAGTGAAGACAGTCATCAAAAAGTGGAGAAAATATGGGATAACAGTGACGTTGCAAAGAACTGGACATCCCTCTAAAATTGATGAAAAGGCAAGACGAAAATTGGTCAGGGAGGCTGCGAAGAGACCTACAGCAACACTGAAGGAGCTGCAGGAATTTCTGGCAAGTACTGGTTGAGTACTACATTTGACAACAATCTCCTGTATTCTCCATATGTCTGGACTATGAGGTTGGGTTGCAAGACGGAAGCCTTTTCTTGCACAGAAAAACATCCAAGCCCAGCTAAAATTTGCCAAACAATACATAGTCTCCCAAAAGCATGTCGGAAAATGTGTTATGGTCTGATGATACCAATGTTGAACCTTTTGGCCACAATTCCAAAAGGTATGTTTGGCGCAAAAACAGCACTTTGCATCACCAAAAGAACACCATCCCCATGGTGAAGCATGGTGGTAGCAGTATCATGTTTTGGGGTTGCTTTTCTTCAGCTGGAACTGGGGCTTTAGTCAAGGTGGAGGGAATTATAAACAGTTCCAAATACCAGTCTCTTTTGGCCCAAAACCTTCAGACATCTGCTAGAAAGCTGAAGATGAAGAGGAATTTCACCTTTCAACATGACAATGACACCAAGCATACATCCAAATCAACATAATAATGGCTTCACCAGAAGAAAATTAAAGTTTTGGAATGGTCCAGCCAGAGCCCAGACCTAAATCCAATAGAAAATCTGTGGGGTGACCTGAAGAGGGCTGTGCACAAGAGATGACCTCGCAATCTGACATATTTAGAGCGCTTTTGCAAGGAAGAGTGGGCACATATTGCCAAGTCAAGATGTGCCATGCTGATAGACTTCTACCCAAGAAGACTGAATGCTGTAATTAAATCAAAAGGTGCTTCAACAAAGTATTAGTTTAAGGGTGTGCACGCTTGTGCAATCAGCTTATTGTTTTTTATTTTTTATATTTTTTCCCCTAACAGATTTGTTTGTTTTTCAATTGAATTGTACAGGTTATAGGTCACATTAAAGGTAGGAAAAGTTTCAGAATGATTTATTGTGGTCTCATTTTTTTTATATCACAAAAACCTGGCATTTTAACAGGGGTGTGTAAACTTTTTATAGCCACGGTATATGTATATATGTGTATTATATAACACATGTACACGCACACACTCCCCACCACACACACACACACACACACACACACACACACACACACACACACACACACACACACACATACATACAGTTTATTTGCATGTATCATGGTGTGCGCATTACTTTTATTTTTAGGCTTTCATAGTATGTTTGAGTATCTCACTCTCTCTTCTATTTCCTGGGCACTGAAAAAGAAGAGCATAGGGTGCATGAATGCTCTGTCTTTATAGTTGGGCCATGGTGTGAGAGTGCAGCTGTGTGGTGTTTACGATACTGGACTGCTAAAACTGTCAGGATAAGAGACTGACATTTGCCTTTGGTTGAATGTCATTCATATGACAAATCTCCTGTGGCAGTGATCCTATTACTTGAACATGTGTTATAGAGAGTACTTCACACAACTGTACTAACTTTGAAGGAGTCATTTTTGTAGAAGTATGAGCACCTCATACTCTCTCTCTTTCTTGGATATTGTTAAGGTTTTGGATTCCTACAAGGACGTAGTCAATTGTTATAATCTGAGGTTTGTAACGTCTCTGCAGTTGTGGTGTGTTTGTCATGTTGCATTTTTTCATATTTTTACTGTTATTTGTTTACCACTTTTCATTAAGTTTCTCTTTTAAAGAATAGAAGCTGTAGCGCCTACTATCACTGCTTTTGTGCGTTCTTCTGTTTGATGCTGGTATAATGACTATACAAACAGGCATTGGTCTAGGCAGGGGGATGTCACTCTTTTGGAAAATCTAAAAGGACTGCAAATGAGGTCAATGAGTCAAAGCCCACATATGAATACAGCTACAGAAGTCTGCTGCTGTGGTGAGCATCTTTGTATAGCTCAACTTCCCAGAGAGAGAAAAAAAACATGTTTTGCTGCTTTACCTTTTTCTAACTCGGAAGCAAGGCATACATATACCATTCTTTAGGGGGCAGATTAACAGTAGTAATGGAAAACTCTGAAATGCTTAGCAAACGAGTAGCTGTAAAATACTCAGAATTACTTATTTTTCTATTCACAGCCTACTCATCTCATACTGCAAGAACTGAGCCTCTTCAGATAGTAGACGACTTTGATACTGTGCCAACTCTTAATGGGCCCTTAGAACATTATGAATGGCTAGTTAAATCCGGAAGTCTTAGAGATGATAAACATCAGCGATGTATCATGCAGAACTTGCAGACATTACATGAAGCCCTCAACGGCTATTCCACTGGTTCAAAAGGAATCCTTTCAAAGGTAGGATACAAAACTGAGATGTCAGTTTGTCACCGATGGTCATAAATTATACATTATGGGGAGATTTGCATCATGAATATTTGTGCTCGGGCGTATGTGCCCACACAGTGTGTATGGTGTATGCCTGTATCTGTTTGTACTTGTGTATGCGGTAAGATCTTTGCATATCTGTGGTTTGACATGTCAGTAACATTGTTCTCTGTCTATGTAAATGGAGTAGAAATTCAAATATTCAGTTTCCCAACCCTAGGTTATCTGGTAAGCAGAGGACCACCCGAATCTTTAATGTTTGCCACAGAGATATGCTCCATTCAGATTAATTGGAAATTCTTGTTACGTTACCCCACAGATTTGAAGCCCAGTTATAACAACACTCAGTCTGAGATTAGTGGCTGTGTTTGCTGTCATAGCTTTGATAACCGTAATCAGAAATCTTGTATATTTTCTGAGGTGTGGATAGAAACTTAAAAAAAAAACTTTCAACTGCGAAGGTGTAGAAGGTGTGGAACTGATGGAGGCTTTGGTACATGCATGATTTCAACAATAGGTGAAGATCCGTAATAATGGTAGGTATTGTACCAAGCCTGTGCTTCATTAGCAAGGAATAAGTTAGAAGTAAGTAGATGTTAGGAAATTACATGATAACTGATCATGTTGATAGATTCATAGATTAGTACTAGGCTAACTGCTCTTGTGGGCCATTTTAAGCCTAGCCAATTAACCCATGTAAGAATCAAACACTGCACCTTGTGTCTATATGACAAATATCTTAACCATTTTGCCAACCTCCAGTTTGTTTTGTAATTTCTGAAAAGTGTGTGTGTGTCTCTCTCTCTCTCAGGAGACAACAAAAACATTGTCTGTGACTTTAGGTTTCTGTACTTTGATTTGTTGGAAAGAAAAGCATATTTCAATTTTATTAACTGTGAATGTTTTAAAGTTGGAGTACCAGAAACTGAGTATATTAGAAAAATGAAGACTTGATTGGAATGAGGAAGTCAAGTGAGTTTTTAAAAAGTGGAGGTGGTTTATAAAACAGTGATACACAGATGGAAAGGTGGAGATACTGCCATATAAGGGACCTAGGAAACGGGAAGGCATGAGTTTTGAAAGCAAAGGCAGACTTCAGCAGTTGTTTGCACAGGAGCAGATTGTATAAAGGGTTTGTTTAATTAAAGTGAATAGTAGAGAAAGCTTCAGCCAAACATGATATTTGTGGAAGTAGATGGGGTAGCCATAGTTGGAAGTACTTGTTCTGAGGTTAACATCTTTTGGCACAGCAAAATGAGAAGGCAAGGTGTCAGCCAGAGAGGAAGGAGTTGGTATGTAGAGGGGTAATAAGACAAACTGAGCAGTGACCAGGGCATAAGTAGAAAATTAACTTGTGCTGAAGAGTGACATTGCACAGGGATAAAATGTTTTGCCACCGTAAAGGTATAGTTTTTCGAACTTACTGGAATGTTAGAAGTATGCCCAAAGTGGAGTATCCCTTGGTAGATGATGGGGTAGGAAACAGCTGAGCAATTCTATGATGGTTAACCTTCCTACTTCATCTTACTTATGTCACTGGTAACTGTATAGTAGAGTGGTCAAATGCCAGGATGTCAGTGACCTAACAAAAGGATGTAGCATGGTTTCATACAGTGGCCTACCATTCCAGTGGAATACAATTATATGGACCCAAGGGTATGCTGATGTGATATAACTGGAACTTTGGCAATTCTGCCAAAGCCAAGCAGAAAGGAAAGGGGCAGGACCTGAACTGATAAGGTGGACAAGGATGTGGTTTATAAATAGAAAATAGGAAATGTATTAAAATTCACTGCACTGTGAGAAGCTAGTAAGCATGTGTGTCTCATGCAATCAGTGGAGTAAGAAACCTTATTATTATTTCTTGTACAGAAAATTTTGGAATTTCCTAATGTGCTATTAGTTCAGAAGAGAAAGGTTAAAAAGAAGTCCAACCAGGAAGAAATTACAGCATTTTTGGGAACAGCTGCAAGTCTTAAAAATGTTTGTGACTGGGAGGCAGAGACCTAACTGTTAATACATAGTAACATAATAGGAAATTGAGAATCCTCATAGACATCCAAACAGTCCATAGCTAACTACTAATGTAAATGTTTATATATTAAGAAAGCAGCATAACCAGGCAGCTTTAATGTAAACAGAAAAACAGAATCTTAAGAACATATTTAGCTGATGAAAGGAGGGATCCCTGATTACAGCCCAGACGCTGAAGGAGCAGGCACAGGAGTGAAGCGCCATTTCCTGATTGCCTCTTTCTGAGGGTTTATAAAAGGACATTTAGTATGATGGGGGGGTGTCTCTTATTAATGCATTCCAGATGGAAATCTAGCAGAAGCCATCTGCTTATAAAGTAGGGCAAAGTCACTCGAACTATGTTGCACGTGGAAATGAGATTTTCTTACACCATGCATATTGCATGTCTAACCGCTGAATGTTTACTGTGTAGTTAGGGAGTAAGCATTAATCTCAGTCAAGCACAGTATGATGGGGGCTAGCCTGGCACCCACTTCCCTGGTGCAGGATGATCAAATCCTGGGTAGTCATGAGGTTTGCTTCCATGGAGATGGAGGACCCACCCAGCAAAGGGTCTCATTTGTGCATCAGCCCCATTATACAAGGGCCTCCAGTAAAAATGGAGTATGGAGCCAAGGAACTCTGATGTTAGCAGTGACTTGGAAGAAGATGATAAAAAATATAATAAAAGCCAGAACAGATTGGATAAGAATATGAAAAACATATTTTATTATTTTTTTAACAAAGCAGAAGATGCATATGTAGTCTTGAATTTTTAAGCTAAACTGTGGATTTCAGATCCTATACCTCAACCAGGATCAAGAAGGAAAAATTCCCACAGTCAGTACATATCATGTACAGAAAGAAAGATTATGGCACAGAAAAATTTGTACACAAAGACATTTAAAGACTTTCTGTTATGAAGTCATTATAGAATGTAGGAATATTTTGTCTGGAAAATGAGTTTCAATACACTGGCTCAGCAATGCAAAGTGACAATCAGGTCTTAATGTACTTTAACAAGCTGTACTCCATTCGATATGGACATGTCAGCTGCATTAAGACCTCTTCAGTATACCATAGGTAGAAAACTTGTCTTGTGTTTTTAGACACTTAGTTTTTTAAGAAGCCTGTGAATTATTAGTGCCAGGGGTGGCCACCAGACAAGATAGAAACAAGAAAGCAAAAGTTCCATGACAGATGCAGCTGAGACTTGGCCCAGTGCGCCCGATAGAAGTAAAATGTGTACAAAAGCATTTACAAACCTCCTTTTATTAAGGCAGCATGCAAGACTTATACATTTTCCCCTGAAGAATTAATACTTCAGCACACTGTCACAAGAATGTACAATGATACACACACTGGTTAGCAAGCCGGGTTCCATTAGATATACACGTGTCTCTTTAGATGTGTTCTTTAGTCCCATAATGGCAGGCAGGAGTTTTTGAAACAAGTCAGCACCTGAAACCATAAAAAGTCTGGTACTGAGTATGGGTACAAATGCTTTGTATGAATCATATACAATGCTTAAAAAATATACATATTGTAGATATTTAACAAAGTATTACAAAGAGAGTGATTGTTTTTTGACTGGGATAGTGTAATGATGCAGAGGGACCTATTTTCTGGCTCAGTCTAGGACTGAAACAGCAGTCAAGTGCAAGTCATTTAAAATACATAACAAGCATCAATTTGCCTCTGGAGTGTATTAAAAAACCCATCCCTAAAATGAAAAGTTAAAGAAGGTGGACAGATAACCAAGAATAATTGCATTTAATTGGATTGTACTTGAAAGCAAAAAGCCTCCAACTATTATTTTCCAAACGATCATCTGCAGCAACAGGTATTTACAACTTAAATTTGATGATGTATTGCAAAGTATATATATTGAAGTCTACTGTCACTAAAGTCCTAGAAATAGACAGGCAGATGAAGTATAGTATAGTTATATAAAGTTCCAAAGCTTACATCATGGAGGCATGTATCCATCCTAAATGGAGATTATAAAGTGCTTGCAAATTTAATTGTAAAAGACAAATTTTTTACCAGGATTGCTAACTAGACATACCAGTACTTGTTGTTATCCCATTTAAACTCGGTCCTAATAATGACGAGAAAACCCTACTTAAAAATAAAAATAAGACATTCACACCAACTTTGATTCTAGGCATAGATGCTAAAAAGTGTTTAACAGGGTATAATGGAATCACTCTTTGGAGGTGCATGATAAACTAAGGTTACTGCAGAACTTTCTCATACTCTTTAACAACTCTGCTAAAGTATGCAGGTGTGTCTCCGCATAAATGGAAACATAAAATCTAAGATTCCAGGGTTGTCCTTGTCCAGAGTTTTATTTCCGGTGTATGTAAAACCCATTGTATTGGTAGTAAGGTGAAGCATATAGAGAGAAATATTATACGGAAGGAAGAAATCATGTTAAGTATCCCTTTGTATAGATCAGATGCTTCTTTATGTCCAACCTAAAATCTGTACCAAGCAGATTTGCTACCCCCTTAACAGTTTGCAGAATGCTTATCTTATAAGATTAGGAATAAGACATATTGACAATTTTAAATATTAAAACCAAAAGACAAACACTAAAAGTCAAGAGTTGAGTGAACATAGTGTGAGACGATGTTAATAAAAACAGAAAGGAAACGTGTTACTGGTTGAGCACTTTTGTCTTAACATTTCAGGATTTAACCAGAACCAGTTCACAAAACACTATAAAGTTTTTTGGGCTGTATTTTATTGGGTCTGAATGCAGGAAGTTGAGAGCAGAACTATGTAAATGGGTTTTACAGCTGAACTTTAAATATTACATTAAATGATAAAGAGGTGTTCCCTAGACTATCAACTTTATTAGAGAAATAAAAGCAAAATTTATTGTAAGAGTCAGATACAGAAATGTTTAAATGAGTAAAACCACTGTAATGCTAATACGTGGTATAAAGAGGACTGAGAGAAGGGGCACTTACAAAATGTTCTGTACCCAGTAGTACAACAGTTAAGAGATCATTGAGACAAACAGGTGTGACTGATGGGTATGAGGGACAGAGCAGGCTATAAAGACGTCTGCATGATTCAGAGACGTAAACCATATTATACTGCCTTACACAGAAAGTAAATACCCCAGAATGGTGAGTTTAATTGTTGGTTCAGGGCTAGTTATACTGAAGTAGACGAGTAATGAAAAAGCGTAAGGGGGGGCTTTAAGTGTGTATGATCCATATATGATGGAAAAACTAGTATTAAGGCATCAGTTATGTCAAGGAAGTCGAGTAGCAAGAAGAAGGGTAGCAGCAGTCAGAGGATTCATATTCAGAATTAACTAACAAATCCTGACAGTCTCCTACAGCAATACTAAGCATATCTCCGCACCTAGGGTGCAATGAGCAGGAATCAACAGTGTCCTTCCCCTGCAAGTGCATGTTCCATGTGTACTTGCTAGTGAGGGCTAGCACCAGACAGTGGTTTGGTAGTCTGAAAGACTGCACCCGGGATGCCTATGCTATTTTGCCCCACCTCCAAGGGATTATGGCAGTATGCATCTTGCTGCACCCTGCCATTCCTTCAGGATGAGAAGAACTATTTTCCCCTGACAGCTCCATCAAACACCTGGACCGTAGGTTAGGGTTTTCTCTGTGTTCTACCAGAGCTGACTTATAACAGTTGTGGTCACTGGCTTTAGTTACCATACTGCCAGTGGTGACCCATTATCATTAAGAAATGTGTGGTATGTAATTTAAACATTTTCTCATGTTCTTGCTGTATTTTCTTTGGTGCTGTTTTCATTATAGAAGTAAGCTTGCTATTTGGCAGACATTGGATTGCAGTCATTTATTACCCTGTTGTATTTCTGTACTTGTTTGAAAGCTCAAAAGTTAGTTAGAATGCTACAAAATGTGGACTGCCATTATAGCACCACTGGACTCGTACAACACTTAATGGCACATGAGCTACAATAGTCTTTTGCAAGTTTTATTACATTTTACGTTTAATTTTTAATGTAATTCACCATCTTGCAAGAAAAGAGTCATTTTGGGGCTACATTGGGGAACAATGTTTTTATCCAAGCATCTGATCATCCTCACAGTTTTTCTTCTGTCAGTTAAATGATTATGCAGTTGCATGAAGCAAGCTGAGTGCATTAGTATGTGCAGAATTATGTATACCTGGTCTCAAACAGTGGAGGTGTCCTCAGTCGGAAAATAGTTATTTCCAGTGGTGCACACACTGTATGAAAGCAGCTAACCATTATTGTCCCCATTTGTTAATCTGGATTGTTAGAGGATATGCATGCGTATGTGTATGTGTATGTGTTTCAAAATAGCCGAAATGCTTTCATAAGGACAATGTTTCATTTACTGTATCACAGTCAACTTTGAAAGTTAAAAATGTTAATCCTGTGGTTTTGGGGGCATTCTGCAAGCAGTTTGTCACTACTGCCATTTGGTTATGGTTAAACATTCATCTTGCGTATCACAGGCAGTGTGTGTCTGAGCATGTGTGTGTCAGCACGTGTTTATATGATTACTTGAGCAATCACTTTTTTGGGGGGAATTTATTTTGCTTTAGTACATTCAAACATTGGAGAAGATCCAAGTCTGAAAAATAGTTAACTTGTGTGTATGTTGAGGGGTGAAGGAAGAATGTCTGTGAAAGCAAGTGATCAGTATATTCAAGCTGATTATAGTTAAGTCTCGTAGATCTGAATTGCCACGTGCAGCATGCGTGTGTGGATTTGTGAAGTTTATTGAACTCCATTATTATGGACTGAATTTATTTTATTTTATTCAATTAATGACAATCCTATTTCAGAGGTGCACCCAGTCAGAAAGAGATTTTTCTTTGGAGAGGGGGAATGCAGTCTTAGTTTGAAAAGCATCTGGCTGCTTTTATCACTTGATCACAGTTACACAGTTGCCATTCCAGTTTATATGAATATTTTATTTAAAGTAAGCTAAAATACATTACTGGGGACAAAATTTATTTTAGTTGATCAAAGCCAAATGATTGGAAGAGTCCCTTGTTCAGGGGTCAGTATATGAAAGTTGATGTACTTTCCAGCAGTAAATAATTGTGGCTTTTATTTATAAATACTTTTTTTCTGACTTCTTCACAGCCAAAAGAAAAGTAACTTGTCAGAAGGGATTTGTTATTTGGGGACTTTCTGTGTGTGAAGGTTGCTGAATATGTTCTGTTGTGCCATTTCATCAAAGAAAGGAAAGCAATACCCATATTTAGAGTTTAATACTTGTTAAGTTGTATAGTTGCACAGGATACTTACTGCAGTTATATTTGGTTAGAATATGAAAGTATGCAAGCATTCTGTTCACAACAGATATGTACATATTCATTATCTTTTTCTCAGAGGTCTATGCAGTTTATACCAAAGGCATTAATATAGTGTATTGTTGTAACTCTTGAGCTAAATGTGTTATTTAGTTGTCCCTAAAATAATGTTTTCAAACATTGAATTGTTTTAAGTAGGGAAATCATTACAGATAATTGTGAACTGGCACCTGGAAATTTAAGATGCAGCTATTTCATTAACTTTGCACCTAAAAGTACAGCACCAGTGCTGTTAATAAAGGAGTGCCTAACTCATTTGTTAAAGAAAATTTTACTAGAAAATAAAACATTTCAGAGCAATAGCCTTTTATTGGTAGGAACCTTTGTTAAGCCAAAATATCCATTAAAATGTGACAGCCGCCAGAGTTGCAATGTATTTGGCTTCTGTAAGAGTTAGTTGGGTGACTGCTGTTTAGAGCAAGAAATGCTGCACCTGTCCAGAACTTATCCATGTCTAGCTGCTATTTCACAAGGAAAAAACGTGTGTATAACTCAGTAAAACTGGCACTTTTCACCCACTAAAATTATGCCACTGCCAAAAGTTTATGTACTGACAAGGTCAAAATGGCCCAGGTACCTTCATTGTTGAGCAGCGTTTAATTCCTTAAGGGTGAAAAAAGCATTCTAAGGCTTGTTGGGTACCTGAGCCACCTGGGCATAATTCCCAGAAACTTTTGTTAAGAGTCAGAGATTTCCTGTTATGTGTTTTTAGCAGTGCAGCTTACTTGTGAAGATCAGAAGCAGCTCTTGCATATTTGTATACCCTAATGGATAAAATAATACTCATTCTTTAGGTAAATAATACATCAGTCTGTTTAGTTCATCAAATCAGTTTGACAGATGGCCTGGAATGGTTAAGTGAAATAAACATTTTTTCTGTATTGCATATCCACTGGCCACCTCTGTTGAAGTGTTCCAGGTCCTACAATGGCATGGTTGTTTGCACACTACAAAGTAATCTGTCCGAGAATGGGCAATTGCTTGCAACAGTCTTGAAACTTTATGTTGCCACACAAGATTCCTAGAACATGATTAAAATGAGAATAATCAGTTAAGTTGTTGGCACTTGCTGCAGTTGCAGAAGACCATTTCTTTGACAAATTGTCAAGAGGTGTACAGTGTAGTACTGGCAGTAAAAGGATCTCAAAAGAGAAATTCAGGACACTATTTCCAGTGTGGATGACATTAATTGAGCATGAAGAAGTAAATAGTTGATTACATTTCTTTAAGAAACTGGAAGGCAAAATTAAAGAGCTGAAGTTGTGTTTGAGAAGGAATAATGCTATAACGTTTACATTGCATGATGATGAACAGTGTTATAACATTTGCACTGCGTGGTGGTGATGAACAATTTCCTGTTACATTTATGCAGGAGCTTTTTACAAAGTAGCACACTTACAACAGACCTCCACCTACATGATTAAAAGGGCACATCATTCCTTAAGAAGGTACTTTGTATAAACATTACACCACAAACATCTGTAATCACATTTCTTAACTTCGTAGATCTCTTGATAAGGCCAGGCTACTTGAACTCATCTCCTGGTCTGTGACAATATTTTGATTAGTAACAGATCTTCCCAAGCAGTCAGATTCTTCTTCTTCTTCTTTCGGCTTTTCCCGGTTAGGGGTCGCCACAGCGGATCACCGTCTGCTCATGATTGGTAGTGGAGTTTTACGGTGTTGAGTTATCAGCTCGGCGCCCAACCTTCCACAGAAGGCACACACATGCACGCACTCACACCTAGGGCCAATTTAGTGTGTCCAATCCACCTACAGCATGCCTTTGGGATGTGGGAGGAAACCGGAGCACCCAGAGGAAACCCACGCGACCACAGGGAGGACATGCAGACTCTGCACAGAAGGCACCCCAGCTGAGGATCGAACCGGAGAACCTCTTGCTGTGAGGTGGCATGCTACCCTTATTTTCAGTGACATTATGTCAATAGATGATTATGTTAGTGTGTTTATGGCATTTTCCCTTAGCTGTGCTGAGACCAGGTATCCAGTGTGCTTTTACAGTAATTAATGTGCAACTGTTATTAGCTAGTTTTGTCAGACTTTACCATCTGTCTTCACTTTTACTGTGATTTGTTTGGTTGTTTATTCTCCGTGTTCGGCAAACATGCTGTCTTATTGGCATGTGGATGCTGGTGCTCTGCTGCCTTCCCTCTTGCAGTCTGTCAAAGCTGTTTCCACTGCCCATCTATGAAGCTGAAGAACCAATCACTTGGCAGGACCAGGACAGCCATTTACACTCAGACAGAACCCTGTCAATTTTCCTGTGCTACAGTCCGAGAAAGATCTCTTGGGAAATTGTTTCTTTCAAACTGGGTGACATCAGCTGCAGAGCTCAGCTAAGAAACTCCTTTTGGGTTTTATTTCCTCCCTTGAATAATGTATTCTGTTGCTTTGACTAGTTTTTTGTATTAGAAATTCTGTATATGCTTCTGTTTTTACTTTGACTAGCACAGTAAAGTCTGTTGATTAAAAGCTTCATGTCTAAGTTTTAACAGGAAAACTCACTGATATTGCATTTTTTCTGTTAGGTTATAATTATTTGAGGTGATTGAGAAGAGTTACAGCATTTCTTTTCGTCAAAACTGTGATTTGGCACCATCTTGTATGTTAAACATTATGACCGGAATTTTTCATCAGTTTATAATTAGTTTTTTGGGTAATACTGTTTTAGGCTATATCCATACATATTTTATACAGAATTTGTGCATGTATTTTGTGCTTGGAGCTGTATTACTGAAACTGTTATTTTATTCATTGCAATCTTTAGAATGGTAATCCCTGCAGAAATAGACTTCAGATTGCTTTTGGCTCCATTTTGTAATTAAAACATATCTGACAAATTTTTCAGTGGTTTTAGGCTATATCCCTTTACTTGGACTGAAACTATTTTCGATTTTATTTTATTTATTTATTTATTTTTCTTAAAAATCAATGAACTTTTGTGTGCATATTTTGTGCTTTGAACTGTGTTACTGAAAATACTATCATTTTCTCTTGTTCAGAATAGTATCTGTACAGAAACCGCCTTTAGATTGCTATTTAGAGGGGGGAATAGTGGTATTTGTCCATCATTTTGCTGGTCTGACTTTACAGTCAGTATTTGATGTTGAGCTTACTAGTTTCTTGTCCCCTGACTTCAGACCCCCCCCCTGTCATCTTCCTCCTTTGTACCTGTACAATGAAAGAATAAATAAAAAAAATTGCCTCTGCCTTCCACTTTTGACTCTGCAGTAGCCTTAACTTTGGGCAGGCTATTGGACCACTCACCTTCCATTATCTTCAGGTCCAGAATGGTCGTATTATTACAACTGTGCATGGCATGAGGGTCTGACACATCCTCGGGTGCTGTACCATTACCTGTTGCAGATATGGGAGAGCCAAACCATTTAAGTGCAGAGGAAGTCAGGGGTGCAGAATTTGTTGCCAGTATCGATACTTTTCCCCCAGGAGATTCTTCCACTAGTGTAGCACATGCCAAAAAGAGACAGAAGTCCCAACAGGTGGTGGGACAGCAGTGTCTATCAGGTTTTCACCTGAGATTTTAGATATGGCTAGATCCATTTTTCAAACAGCTGACTATAGGGGTACATGCCTGGCCTCCAAGCACCTTTGTCTGCAAACTCTGCTTTGGTGTACTCGGCTACTTTTGCTAATAAGAAGACCTTGTCTTCTTCTAAGCCAGTGCAAATGGCTAAAGTCTCAGGGGAAGAAGCTGGTGTAGTCCAGCAGTGTTTTATATGGAAGATAGTGATGAGATGCATGTAAAGTTTGGACATGTTTGCTGCAGCTTTACCTAAGGAGCAAAAGGTCTGTGTTAAAGATATTGTTTCCAATGTTTCTCAGGTATCAAAACATGTCTTAAAAAGGGCCTTGGAGGGGGCTGACACTATTTCTACAAATGCAGCATTGTCCATGGTGGTTAGAAGGTATGCTTTGTTGCACTCCCGAGTTTTTCTGATGAGCTAAAAAATGAGATTTTGAATGTTCCTCCGACTGAGTCTGATTGTATGTTTGGTACAGCAACTAATCAGATCCTTAAATACTGAGATGACGGAGGTAAATTGTTGCATGGAGTGTAGAAAATGTTCCATATTCTGAAGTTGTTGTCCTTCATGCAAGATTACTTTAAACAGCCTAACAAACAGAAGTCCCAGCTGAACAAGAACCAAGGCAATAAAAGGAAAAGGCAGAATGGCACCTCCACCAAACAGAACAAGAAGGGTTCCTTTCCTAAAAAGGATACCTACCCTCCCAACTTATGACTATGCTGAAATGCTGCACCTGCCATTATCAGTCACCCTGCTGGGTGCTTCATATCTCAGGTTAGCTGTCGACAAGGCTGCCTGGCCATCAGTGGTTTCTGACAAATGGGTACTAAACATTGTTGGCATGGGCTACAAATGATAGTGGAAAGAACACATGCCTTTGTTCTTAAGGTACCAATCTACAAACGTGTATGACACCCTCACAAAGACTCTTCTTTCCAGGGTACTTGATATCTCCAACAAGAGAATGGCCTTTCTGCCCAAAGGCAAGTTTGTGTTGTACCAGATGATGTTTTTGGAATTCTCCAAGAGGAATGTCACCTCGGTGAGAGGATTCATAACAGTTTTTGGACTGACGGTGTCGGTTTCATGATATCACCAGCCCATCTTCACATGAGAAAAGATTCAGTGCTCTGTCTACAATTGTTGGACCCATAGTCTCCATTTAATGGAATCCCAATTGCTGATGTTGCCTTTCATCAGACGAGAGTTGAGTGGTTCAGAGATAAGTTGAGTATCAATCCAGGGCTTCCTTTCTCCCCCCTGGCATAAGAACAATCTGTACAGATAGATTTGTCCAACCTCTCAAGGTGAGCTGTGTCAATGGGAATGAAAGTGCAAGCCCAAGAACACACACACAGGCACATCAGTATCAAGGTAATGTTGGCTGCGATTCATATCTTAAAAGTCCCTCACCACCTTTGAACAATGCATCTTCTTCTAGTGGTAACAGACAACATCACAATGATGTGACACCTGAAAAAAAAAAGGAGGTACAAGGTCTTATCCTTTGTGCCATTTGGCTGTAGTAGGTGGGAGCAGGCTTCTTAGTACTCTCTCTCTTCAGGCATCATACATACCATCAGAGCAGAACACTATGACAGACAGATTAAGCAGATCCTGGGCAGACCCACGACTGGAAACTCAAGGCAGTGGTGTTCCAGTATCTAGTCCAGATGTGGGGAGCACCTCAAATAGATCTGTTTGTCTCCTTTTAAAACAGGCAGTTGTAGAAATTATGTCCCAGACATCGTTACAGCCATGATTGGGGACAGAAGTGATGTCCTTCCATATCACTGTTGCAGTATTCATAACGGTAGGGATCCCCTGCCAAGGGCGGCCCAATGTCTAGCCAGTATACCAAAGCCTTTAGGTTGCTTTAATGTACGGAGTAAGTCACATACACACTTCTCACATAACATAGGGCATAAAGGTGACATCTGGATGTACCATCCTCAGAACCTCTTTGCCGCCAGTCTGAATGCCATCTCTGATTGTTGGTCTGATTACCCAAGTCATTGCTGGTGTGCCTAGCCATTCTGATAAGTGCCCTGTTGGGGTTTTTCTGCTTACCTTCTTTTTACTTTTGTATTGTTGTGGGGTTTCATGTCATCCAGCAAGAGTAAATGCCTGTGTAGGAGAGAGATTCCGAAAAAAGACTGTCATAAGCAGTGCTCGTTTTGTATAGGTGATTCTCAGGGTTATACATCTTGCAATGTCTGTCAGCATTTTGTTCCAAAGACCATACATAGTTGTCTTTCATCCCTCACTATTTATCTCGAAAACCAGCATCTAAAACTTTTAATGAAAGACATTGTGCAGGGTACTTCACATCCTGAGGGTTGGCCATCTTCAAAGAAGGCCAAAAAGAGTCAGGTCTGATTCTTTGTGGGCATCTCCTACATCAGACATTTCTCTCAAGGCTGATGAAAGCCTGGAGGCTCGCCTGGTTTCCTGGGTTGTATTCTTCTGCTATGACCGTTTCAGAGGCCGGCATGGATCTGGCTGCTCGCACATCCTTGGAGGCCTTGCAGATGTCCATTTCGGATTTTCAGGTGGAACCACAGCTGATTATCGCTGAAGGGCCTTGGGGGGGTTCCTCAGATACTGATGAAGGAGGAAGTCCCGACTATGATTATTGAGAGTAGGCCAATGTCTGAGCCTTCTACGTTTCATAAGGTGGGCATCCCCTTAAAAAAGAAGCAAAAGACAAAATACAAAATATGTTTCTTCTGCTCCTAAGGGCCCTCAAAGTGAATGGCAGAATTTTACACAGGGCTTATTTAACATTCTTATGGTCTTAAAACCTCCTCAGGGGTTCACTGTCCTGGCTCATCCTTGGTAGTCACCTCCTCTCAAGCGATTTTAGAGATCAGGATTGCTCTAAAGAAGATGAGGATTCGTTGAGGAATCCTTGGCCTGTTCTACCCAGATTCCTTCCCTCTGGAGTATGGCTCTGAGGAAGAGGAGTCTACTAGTCCTGAATCTTCTTATGAGGAGATTTCTTTTGGGGATACCATTGCCAGTATGATAGAGCTCTTTAAATAGGATTGTTCTCAAGTGTCTGAAGTACAGAAGAGATATTATGAGCGACTTCAAATGGAGTCTGCTAGACCTTCTGCTGTTCCTGTTTTGGCTGCTTTACTGGATGCTTTCTCTTCTGATTCTCAGGCCCCAGACTCCGCTCCCTACTCCTAAGAAACTAAACTGGTTTTGTAAAGTGCCTGGTGACTGCAAATTCCTTTACAAGCGTCCATCTGCTGACCCGTTGGTGGTCTCTGCGACATCCGAAAAGCCTTCTAAATTACTGCCCTCAACTAAGCTTCTTCCTTCTGATAAGGGCAGCAGGACCATGGAAAGGCTGGGTAAAAAGGTTTATACTTCATCCACCCTAGCCTTTCAGACTGTTAATTATCAGACTTGTATGATCAGATAAGTTTTGGCTCTCCTTTCTCAGGCTTGTCAGGTTATTTCTGACCTTCCTGATTCTGAGAGTAAGACTTCTGCCTTGTCTCTGTTAGGGGCTTCTTCTCTGGCAGCTCACCATTCCATTAAATGTAATTATGACACAGAAGATGATTCCTCTAGTGCTGCTGCTTCTGGCTTTGTTTTGAGGAGATATTCCTGGCTTCGGCTTCAACCTCTGCCTCATGATATTGAGGCTAAGTTGATGGATGCTCCTCTGGACAACAAATGTTTGTTTGGTGCTGCTGCAGCTGATTTATTCAAGTCCCTGTAGGAGAAAGGCAAGAAGTTACAGGATCTGAAACATACTTTTGTTTCACCAGTGCCTAAGTTCCAGAGAAACTACCCTACGAAACCAGCTTTTGTTAGAAGGCAGTCTAATCGTCCCCTAAAGGCAAGAAAGGTGGTAGGAAGGATCCCCCAGCTAAATCTGTGCAGGCCTGTTCTGCTTAGAAGCCTGCCTTTCTTGATAAACCAGGTGTTTTTTCCAAGGGTTTGGATGACAACTCTATTCTTGAGGCAGCTAACTGGACTTCTGTGCATACATTTACCAAGCACTACAAGCTGGCTGGAATTTCCAGAGCTAAAGCTGGTTTTGCTAGGGCCATTCTTCATGGCTTCCTAGAGGGCTCTGTTGGTACTTCCTCCTCCCAAGTTTCTTTATGAGCTTATGAATACTGCAACAGTGATATGGAAGGACATAGGACAGTTGTGTAAAATCTTACCATAATGGTAGATCTCCTTCTCTTCACTGTTCACTCCCTCCCTCTTTCCACCCCCTGGTCCATTTCTTTTCTGGGCGTACTGTTTACCTCCCTTTTTCTTGGACTGGCATTCCTATATGGGGTCTCAGTTCTGAGGATGGTACGTCTGGACGTTATCTTTATACCCTACATTACACGAGGAGCATACATGTGATGTACAGCATACCTTAAAGCAACCAAAAGGCTTTGGTATACTTGCCGGATGTCGAGCTGCCCTTGGCAGGGGATCTCTACTGTTATGAATACTGCAACAGTGAAGAGAAGGGCATCTACTATTATGCTAAGATTTTACGCAACTCTACTTTCTTTTTCCCTTGGACGGGAATGTTCCTGTATGTGTTTCACCTTTTCCACTGATTCACAAGGAACTTCTGAAAGTTCAAAGAGAAATGCTGAATATTATTGTGGTGACCTTCTATTCACCCAGGCAATCTTGTTTTTCCCTGTTAATGGTATTAGTCAAGGGCAGTTACCACAGGCTTCCTCACACTATGGATTTGCTCGCACAGTCTCAGGAGCAACTGGTGCACCCCAATTTGGAGAAGCTTCAATTAACAGCCTGGATGATTCAGTCGTAACTCTGTTTAGCCATTTGCTTCATGAGGATGCATAGCAGGTGTTAAAGGAGGCCTGAAATAGTGTTATGATAGAAAATTGTACGTTTACAAATGGATGAGGTTTTCTAAATGGTAACTGAATGGAAATGTAGGGTACATTGAGGTTAATATCTCTCTTGTCTTGCAGTAGTTGCGCGAGCTACTTCAGGATGGCTTGTTGTATGCATCCATTAAGGTGCATTTATCGTCCATTAAGGTGCATTTAGTGGCCATCTCTGCTTGTCTGACAATGGAGCCTCCTCTTTCTTCTTAAACAGTTTTTGAATGGAGTGTTGCATATGAGAGTCCCTCACAAGCAAATTCCTTCTTCGTGGGACCTAAATTATGTTCTTGAAAAAATTGACCTTACCAACTTTTGAACTGGCAGCTCATTCTTCTTCTTTCAAGATGTCCTTCCATGTCACTGTTGCAGTATTCTTTACTAAAGGGATTCCCCTGCCAAGGGTAGCCCTACTTCTGGCCAGCATACCAAAGCCTTCGAATTTTTAGAAGGATGTTGTATGTCACATGCATGCTCCCCGCTCATGGTGTGAGGCATAGAGGTAATGTACGGACATACCTACCTCAGAACATCTTTGCCACCAGTCCAGATGCCATCTTCGGTAGTCAGTCTGAACACTCCTTTGTCTGCTGGTTACCAAGCCATTTTCGGATAAGTGCCTTGTTGGAGTTTTTCTTCTTATCTTGACTTTTTTTTCTTTTTGTTGCAAGGTTACATGTCATTCAGAAAAGGAAAATGTCAGTGTGGGAGACAGATTCACATAAGGACGGTCATGAGCAGTGCTTGTTTTGCTTGGGTGCTTCTCATGACCATATGTAGTGCCAGATTTGTCAAGCGTTTGTCCCCAAGACTCTTTGTAGTTATGTCTCCCCTTTGTCTATTTACTTAGAGAATCATTGTCTTAAGTTGATGGTGCAGGGTGAGATGGCATAATCATCCCAGCTCGAGGGTCAGCTGTTTCCCAAGAAGAAGACCAAAAAAATTAGGTCAGATTCGGCTGCTGTACTGCCTCCCCTAGACATCTCTCTTGAGGCTGGTGAAAGCCTGGCAGTTTGTCCTGTTATTCCATTGGATTCCTCTGTTGTGACTGCTTCAGAGGTTGGCATGGATCTGGCTTCTCGTGTAGGCTCTGCAGATGTCCATTATAGATGTTGAGGGAGAATCACAGCTAATCATATGCAAGGGACTAAGGGGTGTTCTGCAGATCTTGTTAGGGAAGAGATTTTGACTGTGTTGATTGTCGTCAAGGGTCTGAACCGCCTAAGATCTTTAGGGCTGATGTCCCTTTGAAAAAGAAGCGGAAAACAAAATGTATTTCCCCTGCTCCTAAGGATCCTCAGCATGAAGTATAGGATTTCACACAGGGGGCGTTTAATGCACTCATGGCTTTGAAGCCCCCCCTTAGTCATCTACTTCTCGCAAGAGGCCTAGGGAGCATGACTCTTTTGATGAGGAATTGGACTCTAGAGAAGAGTCTTCGGCTTACTCCTCTGATTTCTTCTCCATTAGACTGCGTCTGTGAGGAGGTGGACTCTATTAGTCCAGATTCTCCCTTTGAAGAACTTTCCGTTGTGGATAGTATGATGGAATTCCTTAAATGGGACTGTACCCAAGTTTCTGACTTCCGGAAGAGGTATTATGACCTTTTTCCAGACGGAGTATCCTAAGCCCTCTGCTGTCCCTCCTGTACTTGCTGCCTGGTTGGACACTTTTTCTGCAGCTTCTCAAGCTCCTGATTCTCTGCCCCCAATCCCTAAAAAAACTGATAAGTTTTTATAAGATGCCTGATGATTGTAAGTTTCTTTACAAATGTCCTTCTACTGACCCCTCTGTCTCTGTTTCTTCTGACAAACCTTCCAAACTGTTGCCTTTCACTAAATTACTTCCTTCTGACAAAGACACTAGGGTCATGGAAAGGCTGGTCTAAAAGGTGTAGACTGCTGCAACTTTGACCTTTCGTGCTATTAACTACCAGACCCATATGACCAGGTATGTTTTACCCCTTCTGTCTCTCAGGCTTATCAGGTTATTTTTTTCTTGGAAGGGGGTGTTTCTCTATGACTTCCCGCCCCCTTCCTCTCATACCAAGGGCTCTGTTCAAGGTAGAACAGGACTCTCCCAAAATTTTGCTGGTGGCTGATAGGATTTTGATCCCTTTTAGGCACCTTTTTTTTCCTGAATACATGCTTTGGGTTCTACAGGAGCCCAGGAAACCCACTACCAGGAAATATTATGTATTCAAATGGAAGAGATTTTCTGTCTGGTGTCTTGTTCATAACCAGGATCCACTTTCTGTGGAAGTTCCTTTGGTTCTTTCTTATTTGTATGAATTGCTCCATGCTGGCTTGACATACTCTTCAGTTAAAGCTCACATTTCAGCTAATTCTGCTTGTCTGCCTTTGACTCCTCCTGTGGCTTCTAGATTTGAGTTCAAACAATTTCTTAAAGATATCCCTCATATTAGGCCTCACAGGAATCCTATTCCTCTTTTCTGGAACCTTAATTTTGTTCTTAAAAAATTGACTTGGGCTCTTTTTGAGCTAGCAGCTTCAGCTTCCTTGCAGCACTGTACTTGGAAGATTGTTCTTCTTTTGGCCCTTACTTCAGCTAGAAGAGTGTCTGAGCTTTAGGCCTTTATGGCTGTCCCCTTTTTTTAGTTTTTCAAGGGACAGGGTGTCTCTTCATGCTACTACTCCTTTTATGCACAAGGTGGTTAATTATTTGTCTCTTAGTCAGTCTATTAATTTACTCACCTTTTTCCCTTCTCTGTGGTCTGCTAGTGAGAAGGGTCTTCACACCTTGGATTTACATAGGTAGCTCAGATATTATTTGGATAAAATAGTCAAAAGTCTGAGCAACGTTTTGCTTCTTTCATCCTAGATCTGTAGGTTTGGCTTTTTCTAAGCAAACATGTCTTCTTGGATTTCTAAGACCATTTCCTTTTGTTACTTCTTTCATGGTGTAATGCCTTTCTAGCTCCATAAAGGCTCATTCTACCAGGGCTATGTCTTCCTCTGGTGCTATTTGCCAGGGCTATCCTGGGATAGAGCTTGATTTGCCACATCTATCCTGCATGACTTCCTTGAGGGCTCTGCTGGGCCTTCCTCCTCCTTCCAAGTTTCTTCTTGAGCTTTTGTACTCTCCCATTATTAAGGAATACTGCAGCAGTGCTATTTAAGAACATAATAATAATGCAGTTCTGTAAAACCTTACCATAACAGATGTCCTTCCCTTCAGTGTTGGATTATTTGCTCCCTCCCTCCTCCCCCTTTTTTCTGTCTACTCCTTTTCCTTTTTGCCATATTGATGCACATGTTCCTCCTTTTTTTTTCTCCTTGAACTGTTGTTCCTCCTGGAGCTATTCATATGTGAGGTAGGTACATCTGTATGTCATGCCGTACACCGTGACTGGGGAGCACATGTGTGTGATACACAACATTCTTCTGTCTTGTTCATAACCAGGATCCACTTTCTGTGGAAGTTCCTTTGGTTCTTTCTTATTTGTATGAATTGCTCCATGCTGGCTTGACATACTCTTCAGTTAAAGCTCACATTTCAGCTAATTCTGCTTGTCTGCCTTTGACTCCTCTTGTGGCTTCTAGATTCTAAACTTTGGAAATCTACACTTATGCCAGTAGTGTGTTTGTTGAACATAGCACAGTTGCATTAGTTCCACTTAGATGTCATGGCAGATGTTTATAGATTGCACTGCCTTACTTGCTGTACTCACCCACCATTCCCCTTTTGTTGGCTACCCTTGGCAGGAGATCCCTTCATTAAAGTATAATGCAACAGTGAAGGGAAAGACATCTATTATGGTAAGATTTTACACAATGGTACTTTCTCAACATGGAAAACTGTTTTGGTTTTTGCTCTCACATCTGCAAGATGCGTTTCCGAACTGCAAACTTTCATGGTAAGACAACTTTACCTGACTTTTCATAGGGATAGGATTGTGCTACAAACTAATCCTTTTTTCATGCCACAAGTGTTCTCAGAATTTGCTGTGAAATCAGTTTATTATTTTTCTTGTATTCTTTCCAGAATTTAAGAATAAGGGGGAGAGAATAATTCATACCCTGAATGTGCATACACAGCTTGGGTACTACCTTGATGGAGCAATGCCCTTTAGGAGGACTGAAAGGTTATTTATTTCTTTTTCTGGGACAAAGAAAGGTCAGCCTGTCTCTAAGCAATACATTGCATGTTGGTTGTCTTCTGGTATTGTTTTTTGTTAACACCAACCATGGAAAATTGAATCCAGGTAAGGCACATTTCACTGGAACATTTTCCTCTTCTGTGGGATATTGGAAAGGAGTGGGCTTTAGAGGTAGTAACTTGGTCATCCGTTCATACCTTAATAAAGCATTATAAACTGGATGCTTTTTTACAGATCCAGAGCAGGCTTTGTGAGAACCATTCTTCAGGGGCTCCTGGACCTTTATCCTTGCTTCCTTCTCCCAGATAGGGTAAACTTTGGAAATCTACACTTATGCCAGTAGTGTGTTTGTTGAACATAGCACAGTTGCATTAGTTCCACTTAGATGTCATGGCAGATGTTTATAGATTGCACTGCCTTACTTGCTGTACTCACCCACCATTCCCCTTTTGTTGGGTCTATATAATTGGTTGTGGGAGTTGCTGTTGTGTTTTGGTTCAGCAGCCCTTTTTTGTTGTGTGTGTTTCTTTCTTTGGAACAGTAGGTGTTTACAAAGTTTGTTTCCATCTGCTCTTCCTGTTGGACCATAGAAAACTGAAAAGGGTCTGTTTGTGAGTGTGAAGGGCTGTCCTAGTACTGCCATATGATTGGTTCTTCACCTTGACAGACAGGCAGTGAGAGGAGTTCTGAGCTTTGACAGACTGCCAGAGGATGGGTAGCAGGGCACCACTACCCATATCCCAGTAAGGCAGCTTAGTTTGTAGTGTTCTGCAAACATGTACTGTTACAGGTTAGTGGGAGTTACGCAATTGTACTTTTCTTTCTGCTGTATTACTTTCATCTGTTCAGTTTGAGTTTATTTTTGAGTTTGGCTGCAAACTGTATTGCAAAGCAAATCCTGTCAGTCTCTTTTATGTAATATATAATATGTAAGGCAGTGTCCAGTGTGCCTTCTCCTTGTAGATTTACTCTGAATGTCACGGGGTTATGTCCTTAACTTTTTCACAGGTGATAGCACTCATTTCCTCACTTTTATGATTCCCCACCCTTTTCTCTTCCCTCTCCTATAATCCCTTCCTTTTTGTTTTTGCTCTTCATTTCCTCCTTCCACTTCCCTTCCTCCCCACATAAAGTTCTTCAGAATTCTGATCTCTACTGCCATACACTAATTAGTTTGTAGCTGTGGTGGAGCAGTGGTAGCGTTGTCGCCTCAAAGCAAGAGGTTTTCCCGTTTGATTCTCGCCTGGAGCGCCTTCTGTGTGGAGTCTGCATGTCCTCCCCGTGGTGGAGTGGCGTTTGAAAGACATGCGTGAATGGGTGTGCCTTCGTTGAATGTTGGGCATCAGGCTGGCACCTCGGCACCGTAAAAATCTACTGCCAATCATTAGTGGACCGGAGTTCCACTGTGGTGACCCCTAACCGGGAAAAGCCGGAAGAAGAAGACTGCCATACACTAATTGTTAGTGTTTTATTACACTTGGCTTTGTTTAGTGTTTTTGGCCATCATCCCCTGTTAAAAATAGTTCTTTTGCTTTTATTTGCTATTTTCTTTCTCCTTATTCTCTAATTAGCTATATAATACCATTTATTTCTGTAGTATATTCTGTATGTATAACTTAAGTCATCCTTATTCAGTTAACTAATTATCTGAAGTGACTTTGCCCGCCTTCCTCAGTGATGTGCTACATTGTTGTATTTGCAGATATATAAGTACCCTCTTCCATGGAAAACTAGCTGTTTAGACCACTTTCTTTAAACTATTCTCTCTGTTCTTACTGTTACTATAGAGTTGCTTAGAACTCATTAAAGTGGTTTTGTACCCCCCTCCCCCTGTTAGTCTTTTTTCTTATTTGATTAATTGGGTCCCTGAAGTTTGTTTTATCAGGTATAGCTGCAGATACTGTGTGGCAGGAAACATGAAAGTAATGTTGCTGTCTAGGTTTCATGGTCTTTTTTTACCCCATTTTTTTCATGGCTCAAAACTGGCACACATTTCACTTTTCTGAGACTCTACCAGAGATAGTCCTGTTTCTAAATATTTTTTGTAAATATTTTGGCGAAGGATAAATCTACTTGCTTTCACGACTGATAGTTCTTCGATTAGCAAGGTTTTTGCAACATCCTAAAATATGGCTTCCATTAGTGTAAATGACAAAAAAAATGTAGTTTTTGCATTTGCTTATATTTTAGATTACTTTGTTTTTTCTGATGTTTCTAAAATATTAGGTATGCTTGAAACAGTCTACCCTTAGTTTAGAGAAAGGGGTATATTTAATCCCTTTTTAACTAAGACAAGCCATGTTATCTGGGCAGTACAAGTTCACTATGTATAAAAAGTAAATGTCAAGTAATTTTATTGCCTGAATGGAGTGGGTAAGAAAGTGAAATTCATATTGGCCTTAAATTGTGAAGTATGTTCTTCATATGGATCACTGCTGCAGTAGACTTATAGGTTCATAGGTTCATACTAGGCTGTCTGCCCTAGGGCATTTATAAGCCTAGCCAGAGTGTGTTTGGCTTTCGCCACCCATTTTAAATTAATTTTGCTATGCCTTTTTTTGAGGTTAGTATACTGTGCCTCTGTCTAACAGTGACACAGAAGTGATAGCCGGGGTAAACCTACGATCTCCCATCCACTCATCAAGATTCCTCTTGAAGAGAGTCAATGTGGGACACTGCCTAACCTGGACTGGGATTTTATTCCCGAGTGAAGGGAGCCTCTGGGTTATGAATCTGTCCCTCCAGCATGTCCTATTTATTTCAGTGCTGAGGTTCAAGTCTCTCGAGCGCGTAGTTCGATGGGATTTGGATTTTCTGAGGTGCAGCATGTCCATTAATTCCGGGTTGGACATGGCTTTATACGTCAGGCACAGATCGCCTCTGAGCAGGCGGTATGCCACTGAGTAGAGCTGGAGTTTCTTTAACCGGGCAGCATATGACATCTGTTTGAGCCCTTTGATCCTCTTGGTGAGGTACTTTTGGGGTCTTTCCAGTTGCTGCAGGTGTCTGGTAAGGTACATCCCAAAAGGGCATTGTACTCAATTATGGGCCTGATGAGGAATGAGTAAAGAGGTACGATGACCTCCCGATATAGATGTGAATCCCTTCATGATTAGGTGGGCTATATAAAATGTTTTCTAACCACTTTGGCCACGTGGTTGTCAAATGAGAGATTGCTATCAACTTGGGTCCCCAGGTCCCTAATGACTTCTTCTGTACTTAATGGATTGCCACCTATGTGGTAATTTGTGGGCACTTTGTTTTGCCAAAGGGGATGACTATACACTTTTTGGCGTTTAGCTTGAGGCCATGGCTCTGGCACCAGTTGTCTGTTTCTATGAGGCCCTTTTGGAGGATGCTTGTGTTGGCTGGAGAGTTGATTATGGCCCAGTTTGCAGTCATCTGCGAACTTGGTCAGCCACAGTCCTTCCGTGTTGGCCTGTACCACCGAGAAATATATACCGAACAAGAGAGGTCCCAGGACTGAGCCTTGTGGGACGCCACTTGTAACTGGTTTGGAGTCTGACATGGCTCCAGCAATTCTAACCATGTGGGTTCAGTCCTTGAGCCAGTTTGCAACCCATCTAGTGACATAGGGGTTTATATTTAAGCTGGTGAGCTTATCTATAATGCCCGAGTGGGGTATTGTATCGAAGGCTTTTGCGAGGTCCAGGTAGGCTGTGTGGACCACCTTCCCCTCGTCAATGGCCTTGGTGACTGTTTCAAAGAAATTGACCAGGTTTAAGAGGCAGGATCTGCCCTTAACAAAGCCAAACTGGGTAGGATCCAGTGTCTGTAGGTCCCCAATATCTTTATTTATGAGGTCCATGATGATCCTTTCCATAGCTTTGCAGACCAAGCTAGTCAGGCTTATGGGGCAATAGTTTCCAGGATCCGTTGAGGCACCACCTTTGTGGAGAGGGACCACTGTTGCTGTACGCCACTCTTTGGGTTCATATCCTGTAGTAAGGCTAAGATTGAACAGTAGTTTTATGTTTGGGTTTAGCTCTTCTTGGAGTTCATGTAGGATGCAGCCCGGGACACCATCTGGTCCCATTGATGCTGTGTTTTTTGCTTTGGAGAGGGCGGCTCTTACCTGAGCATCTCAGATGTCAGGGGGGCAGCACTCTGTTGGGATAGATATTTGCCCTTTTGGTGGGGAGAGGGGGGAGAAGTTTGCACTGAACCTGTCAGCTAGGATGTTGGCAATGTCTGTAAGCTCGGTGTATTTTTTGTCATTTTGGATTAATTCTGAGCATATCTGGGAATTCCCACCCAGGTTCCTAACATAACTAAAGAAAGCCTTGTGATTATCCTTGGTGTCCTGTGCAATTTTTCTCTCGAAGCTGGCCTTAGACGATTTTATGAGTGCCCGTAGTTTTTTGCTAATACTGATCAGAGATGCCTTCCCTTTTTGGGATTTTGCTCTATCATGTAGTAGCTTCCTCCTTCTAGTGTATAGTTTGTTTATGGCTGGGGTCCACCAGACAGGACGCCTGCCTTTGGAGGATTGGGTCTTGGTTTTATTTGGGATTGCATGATCCATGCATTCCTGAAGGTGTTCATAGAATGCGTTTATAAAGGATTCTGCGGTCTGGGCCAGATTTTCCACAGGCCCGGGCTTTGAAGGATTTCCTCGGTTTTGAGGCGTGTGAAATTTGCTTTAGAGAAGTTTTTCACTGTGGTTTTCTGGGCAGGGGTGGGGTCGGGATGTGAATATCCAGTGAGATTAGTTTATGGTCTGATCTTACCAGTGAGGGATACACTTCTGGTCTGGAGCATAGTGTCCCCATGTTGGTGATGATCAGGTCTAGTATGTTTTCCCTCTTGTGGGAGTGGTAACAAGTTGTTCCATAGCATTTGAGTTTATAAATTCTAGGAACCTTTGGACTAGGGTGTTGGAGCTAGAGTAATGCTCCCAGTCTATGTTTGGGTAGTTGAAGTCGCCCAATATAATGGTGTTTGGAGAGACCTTCATATTTTCCAGTATTCTCAGGAAGGCCAAGTGGGGTTCCTGTGTTTGGGAGGGTGGTCTGTAGCAGGCTATAAACTGGAAGGCAGTTTTACCCACAGTTAGTTGCACATGGATAGTCTCTGATGCTTCGTGCTGTGCCACCAACCTGGAGGTGTGGGTATCTTTGACGAATATTGATACTCCCCCTCCTTTTGTGGTTCGGTCCAAGTTTTGGGGCCGAAAAGCATGGTATGAGGTATAACCTGGTAGTGCTGGGGTGCTCTCGGGTGCCTTGAACCAGATTTCTGTTACTGCACAGATATCGATGTTCTCCATGCTAAGGAGAGTTTCGAGTGCATGCATCTTGAGGTTTAGACTTCTGGCGTTGAGTAGCATTACTCTTAGTTTCTTATCCCTTGTGATACCTATGGAGTTGGGTTTGTCTTTTGAGCCTTGCCTAAAAGGCACTATGGGGTAGCAAGAGCCTTTGCCAATATCCAAAAGCCCAGGGGTGACAGGTGCAAGCCATCCCTAGCGAAGCATCGTGGCTTGTCGAGCATGTCATCCCAGGCTGACAGGCATTGGATCCCCTTTGAATGACACCAACACTTAAGCCAATTGTTGAAATTGATAATCTTGTCTTCATATTGTGGCATCATTCTTGGTGAGGGTAAGATGCTACTCAAGGTCAGGGTCATACCGGCCTGGGCTACATGCTCAGAGAGCTCCTCTATGTCTCTTTTCATGTAGTCCAGGGAGGTACGTCTCAGGTCATTCACACCAGCATGGACAATGACTGAGTCATATTTGTACTTGCCTTGGAGTGACCTGAGTGCTTGTGTTATGTGGCGGATCCTAGCGCCGACAGGCAGCTCACCGTGACCTTCTCCTTGTTCAGCCTGGTGAGCGGGACGTCAGTGTGCCTGACGATAGAGTCACCTATTACGAGTGTATCAGGTGTGTTGTTTAGCCTTAAGAGCTGTGACTGTTCGGCACACTGGCTTTGTGAGCTATGTGTTGCACGTGTTTTGTTTTGGGGTAGCGGTTGCTTGGGTGTCTGCTTTGGAGGTCTCTGCTGCTTAGGCAGATTTTTATTTAGAGCCTCCGAGTATGTTTTTGTGTGTTTATGTGTTTGGTTTGTTGTCGTGGTAGGTCTATGTGAGACTGGAATTGTAGTGAGTGTGGTTTCCTTCTCCTCCTGACTGGTTACGCCAGTACTGAGTTGAGAGAGCTTATCCTCCAGTTTGGCTATATGGTTGCATCTCTCACATGTGTTGGAATTTGTTGGGAGGAGGAGAGGGTTGTCTGTGTACATGAGGCAGTTGTAACATTGCCTCAAGATTCCCAGATTCACCAGCTGGACCGGAGAGGAGATTGACAACTGACCTTTGGACATGCTAGAATAGTATTGGGAATTCTTTTATAATTGAAAAAAAGGGCCAATAGGGAACAAGGTACTCAAGGGGAGTTTGTGAGGGTGTAGTGCTTTTAATTTTTTAGAGCTGACTTATATAATTGCTTTAGTGAGCAAGTGCCAGGTAACTTAAATGCAATGTGTTACAGGTAACTTAAATGCAAAAACGACAAACAGTAACTTTCTTTCAAGTGAAACAAGGAAATAAGTACAGTAAGCAATGCAGATATCACTAGGGATCCACAGAAGTGCTAAAAGGCTGCGTTTTAGGTGGAATTAACGTTTCAGGGAAATAAACAAACAACAAGCATACAAATATAGCTAGATTCAGCAGGCCTTGATCTAGTCTATGCTACAGCAAACAAGGTGTACCAATTTCAGTAAGAAACAGTTAGAATATGCAGGCACTATAAGCCTCTAACCAGAAATTCCCTGCTCAGAAGGGCAGAGTCCAGCCTCTCCTCCCACAAGAGTGCAGACCGCAATCCTTCTTAACGTAAAATAACTGGCCTGAAGCCCAAGTGCTTAAACCAGAACTAATACACTTTTAGAATAACAGACACTGAGCTCTCAATCAGCAGTTCCCAACTTAGAAGGATGTAAGCTACCTGTCCTGCCACCACAGTGCAGGCCACAAACCTTCCTAATGTAAAACAACTGGTCTGAAGCCCAAGTGCTTAATCCAAAAGACTTAGAAATGATAGCTACACTTTAATCAAGTTACTACCAGCAGTAATAAATACAACTGAATACTTTAAAGAATGCCTGGATTAGTGCTCAAGTTATACAAACAAAGCTAGATTCAGCAGGCCTGGATCTAGTCTATGCTACAGCAAACGAGGTGCACCAATTTCAGTAAGAAGCAGTTCAAATATGCAGGCACTATAAGCTTTAACCAGAAATTCCCAGCTCAGAAGGACAGAGTCCAGCTCTCCTCCCACAAGAGTGCAGAACACGAACCCTCTTAATGTAAAATACCTGGCCTCAAGCCCAAGTGCTTAAACCAGAATTAATACACTTTTAGAATAACAGACACTGAGCCCTCAATCAGCAGTTCCCAACTTAGAAGGATGTAAGCTACCTGTTCTGCCACTACAGTGCAGACCACAAACCTTCCTAATGTAAAACTGGTCTGAAGCCCAGGTGCTTAAACTAAAAGGCTTACAGTGAGTTACACCAAGCAGTAATAAATACAATTGAGTACTTTTAAGATGACACAAAAGCAAAATAAAGTAGGAAAAAACACAAATACAGTAAAAGCAGATACATTTTTTTTTTTTTTTTTTTTTTGGAAAGAGAGAAAGGAGTAGCAGAAACTAAGCTGATTGGCCTTCTCAAATGCTCTCCCTGTACTGGGTAGAATGAGGTAATGACACTAGACTGGGAGGAGGGTCCCAGATCAAATTTACACTAGGGGCGGGCAACTGCAAAGCCACCAACTATAAAAACACTATACCAACAGGGAAGGAGGGTGGGAAACAGACAGCAGAAATGTTACTCACAGCTGAAAAGCAGCAGTGAGCCTTTAAATGAAAGTTTTAAACAGCTAAAGGAGCCACTAGAAAAAAAGAGTTTAACTGCAACAAGTTATCATAAACAAACAACCCAACAGATGCTTAATAAGAGTGGACAATTTCCAGTTAATACCTCACACACAGTGAAACTAGCTAGAAAAAATACACAGTACACAAAGTGCTATAAACAACAAAGAAATAAAGAGCAAAATAAACAAAAAACAGGATACTTAATGATATATTATAGCTTCGAGTTTGCTGAGTGTCCTTCCTTCGATCAGCTCACTGTAAAATGGCTGAACACTCACAACTGAGCTTCTTAGGTAACAGAAAGTTGAAACCTGAGACAGCTTTTAAGAAAGAAATCTCAAAAGAACCAATGAGGTGCTTAGTCTAAGCTGTAGTCCAGGAGACCTCAGTCAGCCAATGACCTCAAACAATTCTCTCTCACTGAAATGCCTGATGGCTTTGGCTAAAACAAGATGTCCCTGAATTATGTGCTCAGACACACAGCCTCCACAAACACTAGGCCCAAATACAAGCCTGAATATGGAAATGCTACAAATATCCCCACTACTTAGAGAAAACTGCAGAAATGTTACTCACAGCTGAAAATGTATGAGTTATATTCTGCTAAGGATATAACAGCTGGCGTCCTTTCAAAGATTCAGGGTACCTTCTACGCACCCAAACTGTTGAGTAGCTCAGGTTGAGCTGACTAAAATACAAGTTTGAGCACAAAGCCCTTCAGAACTTTCCTGCCACCGAAGAGTACAATCCTCTGAGGCTTTCGAGGATTAACAGTCAGCTTGTGCTTTTCTTTGCTGGCTGATAAGATCCCTTTGTGGGGAAAAAAACTTCTATTTTCTTAAATGTTGTTGTTTTTATTTTTACTTTCCCTTTCAGGAAAGTTATTTTAAATTATTATTGTTTGATGGGCTGTCTTGAGATTATAACGTTCTTTTAAATGGAGCATTTGTTTCTTTGCGTCAGTTTAAAAGTAGTGTAAACTAACTGAAAATATATTTTCTGTGGAAAAATTCAGTTCCATTGTGGGACTACTGTAGTGTTTTAAAGTGCTTTTTACTGTGTTTTTTATGTCAAAAAAAGTAATTTTTGTGGACTGGTAGTTTTACTGGCATTTGCTGCTTGTCTCCTCTGGGAAACAGGCACCATTTTTGGCTTGACCATGGAACACACTACCAGTCCCATGGTCAGTCCTCCTTCCTGCCACAAAAAGAAAAAGTTAAGCAAACAGCCTTTACTACCTCAGCAGGCTTCAAGTTTGCCTCAGTCACAGCTAAGTCACACTCTGTTGTGGCCATTTGTTGCACCACAGACCACTCATCTTTTACCCCAGATTCCTATTGTGTAGCACCTACTGCCACTATGGACCAGGGGTCAGCCATGTCCTCTGCAGCTATTGGAGTCCCCTCAGTGGGAAAGTGAGAACCAGTATTGTTGGCCCTTAGAGAGCGAACAGGGAACGCCTCCCTATTGTGTCAGAATGCTTTGCCCATGCCTAGGGAAGGAGTTGTTACCATTAGTAACCTGGTTGTCCCCATTTTTTCCTGTCAAAAAGAAACAGAAAGCCAAGTATCTGTCTACCCCTCCTGAAATTTCTTTGGATAGTAGCAGTAGTTTACTGGGACTGGGTGGGGATTAATTCAGGCTGTTGATCCTTCTTGTAAATAAGTTTCTGGTAAAAGAAAGCGGGATTCCTATTTTCCTGAAGATGTTCAAGATTCTGAATCTGAACAGGAAGATGTATGGATGAATAAAGTTTTTTTTCTCTCTTGAGTTTGAATCAAAAATCAGGGGATAGCTCAGTTTATGATTTTCCCTGTGGGGGTTTCTCTCTCTCTCTCTGAGACTGTTGCTAAAATGTCCCAGAGTTTTCAATGGGAGAACACCGAGGTTTCTCTGTCCCTCAGAAAATACAATAGATTGTTACAGAAGGAATTTCCAGAACCTACACCTGTTCCTCCTGTCCTTTATCTGCTTTAGAGGATGTTTGTCTTACTGCTTGCAGTTTTCCTGATAGTCAGCCAGCTGTCCCTAAAATGGCATATAGGATGTATAAAATTCTCACTCTTAAATTTTTCTACATTAGTCCCAAACCTAACCCAACAGCTATAGTCTTACTGGATTCCACTGCTGCTAAGAACTTAGTAAATTCCCACCCTACTCTTTCTAATAAGGATTGAAATTTTGACAGGTATGGAAAGAAGTATATTGTTCTGCAACTTTAATTTTCAGAATGTGGAATTGTCAGCTTTATATATTAAAGTTTGTTTGACAAATTGTGAAAGTATGAGGAATGTTTTGTCTGCAGTTTCTTCTTGTGAAGAAAAATCTGCTTTAAGTAACCTAGTTTCTTCTATTGCACAGATCACTGCTCATTGTTTTTAGTGTATGTATGACTCTTTTGATAATTCTTCCAGGGCAGTGGTCAAAATTATGTCAGTTCACAATCCATTACCTCTTTTTATTTCAGGTTTCCTGGTAACACTAGACTTAAAAGATGCTCATCATCATATCCCTATTCATCCATAATTTAGACATTTCTTGATGTTTTGTGTGTCTGGATCTCATTATCAGTTCTCTGTCTTAACCTTTGGACTAGCCACTGCACTGAGAGTGTTCACAGTGCCTAGCTCTGGTTATAGCTTATTGCAGGCTACAGGGTATCCACATTTTTCTTATATACATTGCTTGCTTATCTTAGCAGAGTCTTTTTCAAGCTGTCAGGAATCTCTGTCTCATGGGTCTCTTGCACAAACTGGGATTCTAAGATGACATTCAAAAGTCTTTCTTGACTCCCTCATACATGACCGTTTTCCTGGGACATCAACTAGACACCTCAGTTCAAAGATGTTTTCTTACAGAGAAAAAAATATATATTTTTATCTAGATCTATTTCTGAGGTTTTCCACTTGGACTTTGGCCACTGTGAGAGAATACCTCAAGATTTTTGGTCTCATAGTATCTATGATTCTTATGATACACTTGGTAAGACTCCACACAAGAAAGGTACAGTGGATGGATGGAAAGGTATAGATATTAATAATTACTCCTTTATATTTGCTATTCTGTTTTGGTAACTGCTTTTTTGGGGTTGGTTGTTTGTTTTTGACTTTCTCTAGGTTCAAGTGTAGCATTAGTAGCTTTGTGTAACATTAGTACTTCAACTCCTATGTTGCCCCATTTCAATTAACAGTTGTCTGTAGAGGAAAATTAATTTATAATCTCAGGGTGATTTTAGATTAGTGTTGAAAATTTTTATTGCAGTTTGCTGTTTTGAGCAGCTGCTTGACTGTTATCTTACAGCAAAGCTTTTATAGGTGCTTCTGTAGAGAAATGATTCCTCCACAGGGTAGGCAGCAGAAGTGTGTAATTTGTTTGTGAGACTCCTTGTAAGTGTGATCTCTGTGCATAATTTTCCAGCCCTACAATTAAATAAAGGACATATGCTCCTTTCTAAACAGTCTTTAACTCCAAAGCCTTCTGAATCTCCATCTGAGAAACCCTTCTGTTCAGTCTCAGGACCTGTGGCTCCTTCTTTGTCCTCAGAGTCCTCTGCACACTGTGTAGTTGTGTCTAAGAAGAAAGCCATATTGGCAAAGAGACTCTTTGTTTTCATCTTCAAAGTCTGAGGTGGATAGTAAAACCATGGTGCCTTCTGTGAAGAAGGTACCACTTCAAGTTATTGATGAGTCTAATTTTCCATTCACTATCAGGGTTAGGGAGAAGTCTGCCCCCTCTGTCATAATCCAGGCTGCTCATCCCACCCCATCAGGGCTACACAGGTAAAAACTGCACTATCCAAAGCCAAGAATACAGCTTCCATGGGGACCTGATAATATCCCTGGCTGTGTTCTTCATGAATTTCAAAGTGAACTGGAACCACACCTGAGTACCCTGTTCAATCACAGCCGCATTTCAGGCTTTGTTTCTACCGAATGGCGCACTGCTATGGTCATCCCACTCCACAAAGGGGGAGCGACTACAGACTCTGGGAACTACCGCCCCATTAGCCTGCCGAGTCTGATATGTAAGGCTATGGAGCGCATCATTATAGACCTTATAAGTAAAGGACAGGGGAAATCTCCAAACTATGGACCCCATGTAGTATGGGTTTGTGAAAGGTAGATCATGCCTGCTCAACCTGATAGACTTATTTGAGTCTGTCACCAGAGCTGTGGATGAGGGCAGGGTAGTTCACAGAGATCTTGCCAAGGCCTTCAACACCATCCCTCACTCAGTAATGATATGTAGACTCACTAAACTAGGCATAAACTCCTATGTAATAAGATGGGTTGCCAACTGGATCACTGATAGAACCCACACTGTGAAAGTAGCAGACTCCAAATCTGACTACTGACCAGTTACAAGTGATGTCCCACAAGGGTTGGTCCTAGGTCCTCTCCTGTTTAGCATCTACTTCTCTGAAGTTCAAGCCAACACAAAGGGACTCTGGCTGAAAGACGTGCGTAAATGGGCGTGCTTTCATTGAAAGTTGGACGTCGAGCTGGCACCTCGGCGTTCGTGAAAATCTACTGCCAGTCATTATTGGACTGGAGTTCCGCTGTGGCGACCCCTAACTGGGAAAAGCCGAAAGACAAACAACAACAACATTGAATCATAACATTATAAATTGCAGCATGAGCTTGCAAACATTAATAGAAAACAAACCATATAGCTTCCTTTATTTTTATATGTATATGTATACGTGTGTGCGTGTGTGTGTGTGTGCGCGCGCGCGCAGTATTCACTTCAGTATTACCTAAAAGTGCTCAAGTTCTCTCCATGTCTTAAACCTCACTCTTCCTCTGCATTCATCTGCATGTATTGTTCTACAAATTCTGTTTATTTTTATGAAATTTGTGCCTTCCCTTTCTAAAAATCCCATGTATATTATATTTGTCTTCTTTACAATAATAAGTACATCCATTAGTTGGATTAGATGTTGATTTCCATTTTTTAGTAATTCTTTTATGTCTGCATAGTATTAAACTTAGTAAGGTCTCACTGTGTCTAGGCAATTCAGACCCTATGTCCCAGGTCAAAGTAATAATTTCTTTAGTTAATATCATTTGTTGTGCCAGAAAGTCTGTCAGTGTATTCTGTAGGAAGTTTTTAAAATCCACCAAATTGTTTCATTCCTGAACACGTGTTTCCAGTTTCCTCCATCTTCTGTAACATATCTTCAAGATTTCCTGTCTACCTGAGGAAAAAACTTCTGAAGTCTGTGGGGAAGACCATACCTATGCAAACATTTCTGTGCAAAAATCTTGCATATTAAACCTTTTGGGCTTTGCTACATACTTGAGAGCCCTTCATATTTCTTCCTGTTGCTCATTTGCAATTTGTCTTTCTGTTGTCTTTTTTCTAATCTTTTCTTACTTCTGATTCTTGTATGCACAATGCAATATTCTATCCTCCTTTTTAACAGCACGTTCTGTATTCCAATAAAAACTTTACCAGCAATGGTCTTTTATTTGACACACTGTCTCTTTCTGTTATCAATCCCCTGACAGGTAAGGCACTTGCTAGCCCGCAGTCGAAATTCCTGCTTAGTCTCATCCCACTCTACTACCTATCCTCTGGTGCTATTTACCCCTAATAACTTGGTACCTTTGCTAATTTCCAATCCCCTCCTCCTATTTTCTATACATGTAATTGTAGACATCCCTGTTGGTAAAATCTCCTTTCTCCATTCCTATGCTGATTTAGTTATCAGAATATTTTTCTGTGCTTTATGACTATTTTACTCTTATTTCTCTAACTTTCTCACTCCATTTCATCATTATCCTTTTCCACTTTGGTTTTATAACCTTCTTGACTTGTATATGTGAGTCTTAGCTGTTTGGCTTTTTAAAGTAGCCATTCAAATTAGGTAACCCACGCCACCTTATCCCACTTGACTCTCGCCCTCTTTCCTGCCAAAATACATTTTTCAACTCTTTATTAATTGTCCCCCAAAACTCCTCATCCTCTGGTTGATGAAATGTGACTGACCTATACTTATGACTAAAGGGTATTAAAAATATATTATTCATATCCATAATCGAGCTTCCATTTTCTTAATTTTTACCTTCTTCCTCACACACTAGTTTTTAATCCATGCACCTTAATACTTTATCTTATGCTTCTCTTGGATATTGCTAAACCAGTTCATGCATGGGTGCATAGTTTACCGCTATTAGCTTTTGCTTTGCCTTCATTTATTTTTTTTTACTCTAAAAAGATAGAATACTGTCTGAAAAAATTCCATAACACCAAAATATCATTTTCTGTATTTAGCAAGTTCAAAATAATGTTCTTTACAAATAAGGCTAAGTTTTCTTGATTATCACTCCAGTAATAGCCTTGAATTTGTGAATCCCTCTTTTTTTGTTGCTGCCTCTAAATGTAAAACAAATAACATGGCAAAACAAGGACATACTTGCTTGATTCTTCTGTTCAAACACAGATTTCAGAGAGTAGCTTTTTCATCTTAATTTTTGCCTCTGACCCTTCATATATCCTACTTAGAAACCCTATTATTCTCTCAGAGAATGCAAATTCTACCATTGCCCTGCCCATAAAATCCTAATTGACTATTAGATGCTTTCTCAGCATCAAGACTTGCCAGCAATAGTGTGTTTTCTTATATTCCACTTCCCTCTGGATTACTATTGTTCTGTTAATGTTATCAAATGTTCAGTATCTATCAATTTTGGTAATATATTTGCTATCTAATAGACACAGACCCTTGATAATCATTGTTTAAAATTAAAATCTATTATGAAGCTGAATATGAGGGATTGTTGCCCTCTTTCTGTAATAGTGCCAGCACTGCCTTCTTCCAAGATGCTGCTCCTTCTTCCCTTTTAAAATATTGTTGAACAAAGCCCTCCAGCTGTTTGCCACTGTTTTCAATTTTTATTTCCAAATTTCCACAGGTATACCATCTTTGTTGTTTGATTTTACATCACTAATTTTATTTCTTATCTTTATGTCCTGGCTATTAATTATTGAGCCTCATCTTTCTCTAACTTTGACATACCTAAAGCTGTCTGTTCTTGTCTGTATTCCCTTACCATATGTGAAAAACAAATAGCATGCCTTCAGTAAACATATTTTAGCCTTAAGAAAAAGTACACTGGTTAACCTGAAATAAACTAAACTGTGCAGTGTTCTATGTAAAGCATTAAGGCCTTAAGGGTTCTGGAGATTCAGTCACTTATATCTTTTCACCTCCTGCAGTTTCAAACTATTTCTTATTTTAGTTTTTATTTTCACTTAACTACTTACCAGTATCCCCTTTTAAAATTACATCATACATTGTAGATTTCACTAAGAACACACTGCTCAGATCTGTCATGACCTACACCCGCAGGCTGCTTGTCATCAGCCAAAAAGCAGTTGCTAATGGAAAACATTCAGCTACTTTGTAGATGCAAGGAAGAACTACAATTTTTTATTGTTTTCCATAATTTTCTCTTGTTTCTAAGATATTTTTCTTGAAAAAATTTTCTTTGTAATTTAAATTAAGATTATTAATCTACACATCCACTTGTAAAAAGAACAGGGAAGTTATCTTTGAATTCTGTATGCAATATAATCATTACACGTTGATATTCCTCCCCTGTTGCCAACAATCCAAGTATTATAATAATTTTAACTTGCTTCTTTCCAGCTTTTCTTATCTTGTGACACTGTAATGTCTGGTTACACTCCAACCAAGAAAAAGTACTTTCGTACAGTAGTCATTAGTAAAAATCCCTAGCTCACATTTAAAATACATTTGACTGCGTACTGTACAAAATTAACATGCAATTTACATCAGGAAAATTTTATACCATTATTAATACAAACAAAAACTCGTTTACTTGCTGTCACTTCAGTCCATTCAGCATCCTTCTAAACATGTGTGACATAAAGTGGGCATGCTTTTCAGTTCACAAACCAGTTTTAAAAAGTTAACAAGCTTCCAGTGTTTTACATCCATTTCTTCTTGCAGAATCAGTTTACATAACTAATCTACATCTAGCGTGATTGATGTTTGTCAGTTTTTCCACTTATTCACTAAATTCACTGTATTGCTGATCTTCTTCCTCATCACTGCAATTTGAGCATAAGTTACTCCTGATTCTACTGGTTATCTCCTGGGCTACTTGTATTTGTTCAAGCATGGTCCTTTGCAACATGGAAAAGGTTTCACTGACAGAATCTTTTACTGGGCTTTCTTATCGAAAGAAGATTCAGAAGCAGATCATTCTTTGTCTCGCTAGCTCACTTTTTTGGCTGTACTTTTATTTCCTTCATAACCTGTTCTGCTACAAAAAATAGCTTCAGTCCTCTAGGAAGACATATTCTGAAGTCAGCTATTTGTGGCAGCTTGAATCTTGCACATCCATGCCAACATCCCCTTATTGTTGTGATAACTTGCTTTTCTTTTGTCTGATCTGCAGCAAGTAATCATTTTTACAATTTGGTGTCCTCATTTTGGATATTCTTCCAGTCTGCCACAGCTTTGTCAGGAGCTTTTTTTGCTAGAATGATTGCATATTTACTAATGTAGGTCTCTGTTGCTTTCTGATCATCATATTAGGAGCATGCACACAATGTGCTCTCTCAATTAACAAATCTTATACCAGTTGCTTATTTGTACTGTCATAAAATGAATACTGTCTATGCCTTCTAGTTTCAGGTTTTCTGTGCATACTTTATCTTCTGTTATTTTTAGAAACATTTCTTTTTGTTCTGGCAGTCTTTTGCTTATTTCAGCCTCTGATTTCTGCAGGTTTATCAGATCATCTGCTTGACTACCTAAAATCGTTTCTGTCTTTTCCACCTTTTTTGTCATATCATTTTAAGTATTCCTATAGTGAACCACTTATTCTAAACATGCATGAATGTATTTGATTTATTTTTTCCTCTAAATTACTAGAAGCTATCTCTTGTACTAAAGCAGGCACTTGAGCTGCTTTTTTTTCTTGAACAGCTGCATGGTTCTTCCTAGCTAGAGCTTCTTCTACTTTTCAGGTTGATTTTCCCTTACTTTTTTTCAAATTTCTTCTTTGCTGGCATCCAAGCAGTGCAATGTGTAATCTGTAACAGAATGTTACCCAATCAATAACTTCTATTGACTTTTTAACAATTTCTAATTTTCACACTGGGAGACCAGTAATTAACTTGTTGCTCAATCTGCAACCGCACCTCTCTCCATTAGTATTGCTATTGGGGCAACCATTATCTAGAGTAGGTTCTCCTTGGGTTTTACCCATGAGAAGAGCTTGAGACTCTGTCATATGTGTTGTGGAGGACAGGTCTTCTCCTATCAATATGAAAGTTATCCACTTACCATAGCAATAGAGACATAGAAGTTGGTTCATCCTCCATAATGACCCTGTCTACGTTCACTGCCCTTGGCTAAGATGGTTTTATGCATCATATGGAAATGTAATGTAGCATAGTATACTATAATACATACATATGTATTTGTGTATGTGTATGTTTGCAGTTTTACTTTATACATGTATTTCATATGAAGAGAGGGAGAGCTGAATGGTGCATTTTGGGATGGGGCAATACTAAGTACCCAGGGAAAATTAGGATTGCTAATGCTTGCGACCTTAGTCCTGCGAATTATGGAGGATGGACCCACTCCTACATATTTTTGTTACAGTAAGTACATAACTTTTTGTTTTTGTGGTAGATAACACTAAGGATGAGTACCATAGTCAGAAACTAACAAATGATTCTAACACTAATGCACTTGATGGTGTAGGCTAATAAACAATAAGAACAGCACTGCAATCTGAACCATCCTAATTTTACAGTCTGCAGTCATTTCTTGGTGTGTTCAGAATGTTAACTCTGCAGATTCCAAATAGAATCAACACTGTTTTATTCCTGACTTCTAGCCAGTTAAAGATTATAAAATTAAACTCGAAGGTATTTAACACTGTGAAAAGATGACCCCAAGAAAGTTCCTCACTTTGCCTCTATGACATCATTCCTGAAAATGAGACTTTGACAGCAGATGTAAAATTAGAATAGGGTAATCCCCCTTACTTCTTATTTGTTTTAGTTAATTGCAAGCATTTTGCGGCTGCCTTTTTTCTTCTTTCCTTTTCTATTTTCCTTGTTGACCATTTGTCCTATTCCTCCCAGTCACGCAATGAACCCATTTGTTCCAGGTACAAGAGTTGGATGACATGTGAGTGGGAGCCATCATCCACGAATAGGGAAATTTGTTTAGTATTAAGCCATAACAGCCCCACTGTGCATACCTTTAGAATGTATGCAGTGGGACAGCGCCATTTGCATTCATGCTTTCATGTGATGTTAGCAAAAGTCCTGCTCCCCACGCAGACTGCATTCCCTGTGTGATCTCTGTTCTTCACTGAGGATACAGCTAATGAGCTTATGCTTGGATACATGAAATAGTGAAGGAATCAGGTTACAGGGAATAGTGAACGAGTCATGTTAAGACTCTTTATTCATCTCCTCTCCCCACTCCAACTCTAATAGGAGTCTGAGCCACTAATCAAAAGTGGGTTGTCGGAATTGCAGTGAAGGCTTTATATCTCTCTGTGGTCAAAAGAAAAATCTGCCTCAGGAAACCACAGACTTGTTGTTGTTGTCTTTCGGCTTTTCCCGGTTAGGGGTCGCCACAGTGGAACTCCGGTCCGCTAATGATTGGCAGTTGATTTTCACGAACGCAGAGGTGCCAGCTCGACATTCAACCTTCAACGAAGGCACGCCCATTTACGCATGTCTTTCGAATGCCCACCCAACCGTGGGGAGGACATGCAGACTCCACACAGAAAGCACTCCCCGCACTCCAGCCGGGAATCGAACGGGAGAACTCCTTGCTGTGAGGCAACAACGCTACCGCTGCACCTCCGCTATACACCTATATACCACTAGCATTCACATTACATGTTTTCTCAAGTATTACAAGTACAAGTGGATCCTCTCCTTTTATCGTTATATTTTCTTTATCTAATAGGTCATGATTTTAATATTGGTTTTAAACTACATGATACCTGATATATGTTCTTCTCTTAGCTTTGTAATCCAATAATGTTCCATTTTGTCCTTATAATTAGTAAAATCACCGCTCTTTTTATTCATTGTAATAATTTATAAAACGTTAAACATACATTCTTGAAAAAACAAATTTTATGTTTAAGAAGGCTAATAGCGAAAACAATTGATGTGCTCTAAGAAGCAGAAAATCATACTAAAAAGGATACAAGGAACATAAATGGTTGGTATGACACCATATTGTAACTGTACACAATGTAGGTTTATTTCTGAATATTATTTATGCATCCCATATTTGAAAAAAAGTATCTTTTGAATATGTGATTTGAAAAAATGCATGCTATTATGTTACAATCATCCAGAAGTTAAAATGTCTAACACTTTATGTAGGAAAAAAGTAATAGAAAACTGAAGGATGGGATTCGTAAATACAACTCAGAAATAAAAAAAAAGATACAAATGCATTATACAAACATATATATATTATATTGTTTCAGAACATGAATCCAGGTTTGCAATTCTAGAAATTATTGCAATGAGTAAAAGATGGGAACATTATTGGATTACAAAGTTAAAAGCAGATCAAATACCAGGTTTGTATAGTTCATATAACTTAAATACTAATATTAAAAGCAATATGACAAACTTCTAGAAAACTGTACATATAATTTTTCTGCTTTTATGAACTCTACATTGCTGTTTTAATTTGTTTTATATATTTATTTCTATTCTTATGTGAAGGAGGGTAGTGAATGTGATCACGTGATTGTCATGTTATTGCACCGGATTTAAATGATGGTAGTTGGTATAGATTTTTAAACACTTGAGAACTCACATACTGTGAAAGCTTGTAGTATGTATAAAAATAAAAGAATTGGTCTCTGGTTTCCTGAGCTGAATTTTCCTTTTGGTTGCATTTGGATTTAATTGTTTAGAACTCATCTGCTTTGAGCCACTGTGTCTGTTTACCGAGTTTTTCTGTTCAGAAAAGGGAAAGCAGACACTGCATGTAAGTCACTGACTTCTTCAGGGAAGCAAAAAAGGTGTACCATGCCTAGTACTGCTAATAAGATCACATGTATCTTCTCAGTGTACCAGAGGTAGCAGTACTTGTAGAAAATGATATTATAGCAATTCATCTAATTAAATAATAATGAAATAAGCTGTCTGTACTGTTAGCCTCACATAAAAATTAAATAATCTTAAAGAAGCAACTTGGTAAAATTTCAAATTTTAGCTTAAAAATGAATATTTTGCTCCTACAAAATAGGGAACTTATTGTGCAGCAATATATATAAAATAAGAGTATAATATACATTAGAAATTCAGTACCATATCTACATTATGCACTAAAATAAACTACAACCTTATAGCATTAGAAAGATAAATACCGGTGTTGATTTATGTTGGTTTCTTATTAGCTAGAGATTCTTGATAGATTCTTCAAATAAATCTAAAATGTTTTTACCCAAATTTAAGTTCAGACTTAAGTCCTTAAACTTGAACATTAACATAAATGGAATAATCAACCGTTATTATGGTAAGTATAACTGCAGAATATCAGAACATAGTTAGCACAAGACTGGTGGCCAAATCACATTTCACAGGCAAGGCTAAAGAAATAGTATTTAAAGTACTGTTTAAATCTGGTAAGCACCAGAGACATTCTCATTTAATCTGCTAATGGGTTCCAAAAGAATGTTTATAGAAATGTAAATCTACATTCTGTAGAGAACTAATGGTGGAACCTCTAGCAGTCCCAGGGGGGAGGAGCAATGCAAGGCATATGAGAGACACTTCAAACATGGTACTTTCTAGGGAAGGGGGGAACCTGAGTCCTGAATGGCAAGATAGACCAGAACTAGGACATTATAAGTAATGCTGATTGGTCTGCCAACGCAGACCGTGCTGAACTGGTGTAATATAAAGGGTATCAAGAGACTCCCATTAGTAGCTGAGCTGTGGAATTTTTCACCAGCTGTAGGCAGTTAAACCTGTGTTTGGAAAACTCAAGTACAGGTCATTATAATAGTTGATCCTTGGGGGAGACCAAGGGATGCAACATCACCAGTGATCTGCAAGTGGAATAAGGTTGTTAATAAGTGTGTTATTCCTCGGAAAGGAAAATGGATTTGTTGACGGAAGACACTTATTGCTTAAGGGTGAAACCAATCATTCAAAATCACTCTTTTTCATTTCAGCTTTGACACAAATTCCATTTTGTTATCACTGAATGTAGTATCAAAGGGCAAAACTGGAATACAGTAGACTCCCTCTTATCTAGTGTCACTGGGGCTGGACCTTAGGCTGGATAAACAAATGGCTGGTTAATCAGAAAAAGCATACAAAATAACATTTATAGGTTGAAACCTCATAGGAAGTTACTAGGCTAATGGTCCTTACAAGCCTAGCCAAGTCCTACCCTTATTTCCACTATCAACATAAATTGCCCTTGTTCATGAGGGACACAGGTGGAACGCCCTGAGGTGAATTAACGTTACCCATCCAGTCATCCAGATTGCATTTGAAGAGGGCCAGTGAGGTGCTCTTTTTGGCATGAAGTGGGAGTTTGTTCCAAAGGTGTGGTAACTTCTGGGAGACAAATCTGTCCCTCCAGCAGGTTCTATTAACGTCGCATACCAGGTTAAGGTCCTCAGAGCTAGTAACCCATATACCATTTGACTTGTGGACATGCAGCATTTCTAATAAAGCAGGGTCAAATATTGCCGTATATGCAAGGCATAGATTGCTTCTGAGTAGTCTGTATGAAACAGAATAAAAAGACAGTGATTTCAGGCGAGCCACACAGGACAAATGTTGAAGACCTTGAATTTTACTTGTGAGGAGCCTTTGTGGTCTCTCCAATTGCTGCAGGTGCTTGGAAAGGTACATACCAAAAGGGGTGTTGTACTCAGTTATTGGCCTGATAAGGGAAGAGTACACAGAGGTTATAGCTTCTTTTTTTCTGGATGAAATGCCCTTACTTATGAGAAGATCAATATAGAATGCCCTTCTTACCACTGTGCAGACATGGTGACCAAAGGTAAGGTTGCTGTCAACCTGTGTGCCCAGGGCTCTCACCTCTGAGTGCATACTTAGGGTGGTGTAATTGATGTAGTAGTTTGCAGGAACATCACTCTTACAGAAAGGGATGATAATACATTTTTTGCATTGAGTTTAAGGCCATGACATTGGCACCAGTCAGTTGTTTGTGTAAGATTCTCTTGTAGCATGTTGACATTATTTGGAGATTATATGACCGCTCTCAGTTTGCGGTCATCAGCAAACTTTGTAAGCCACAGACCTTTAGTTTTAGCTTGTACTTCAGAGAAATAGATTCCAAGCAGTAGAGGTCCCAGGACTGTTCCCTGTGGAACACCACTGGTTACAGGTCCGATGTTGGAGGTGGATTCCCCTATTTTGACTACATGGGTTCTATCAGTGAGCCATTTAATGACCCAACTAACAATATAAGGGTTGATACCTATTTTATTTTAATTTCTCCATATTTTTGGGGTTTCTAATACCGTGACGGGAATGGACCCCATTCCTAAGTCAAAGTATAATTAAAGTTCATGAAATTAGTATTGTTTGACTCTCTGATGTCAGCCAGAAGTGCTCTTAACAGCACCTGCAGTGTGCCCAGTAATGACTCCCTTCTACAATTTGTAAGGAATTGCATCTATTGGTAGCATATCTAAATACGACTGTAGACTCTGTTTTATAAGACCAGTTGCCCCTATTACTATTAGAACTATCTGGGCATCTTTCTTCCACATTGCTCTCATTTTTGCTTGCAAATCCTGATATTTTATGACTTTGTGTCTCTCTGTATGCAGGACACTGTAGTCACTGGGTGCAGCGATTTTAATGATCAATGCTATTTTTATCTTCTTTTCCTGGACCACTATATCTGGTTTTCTAGCATCTATCTTTTGAACTGTTGGTAATGGATGATCCCATGTGATGTAGACGTCATCATTTTCTGTGATGCTTTGTGGCTCATGCTTCCATTGTTTTTCAGCCACTTCAATGCCATAATGTTTGCACACTCCCCAGTGCAACAGTCTCGCCACATTATTATGCCTTTCAGTATAACGTCCTTCTGCCATTAGTATGTCACAACCAGCAACGAGGTATGCAATGGTTTCCAGTTCTGTTTTGTAAAACTTACATTTGTCTGTTTATCCCACATGTTCAATGGACTTTGTAAACGAACATATACGTAGCCCACTATCTTGTGCAGCCAGTATTAACCTTTCCTCTCTTGGTTTGAATTTGCCTCTTCTTAACCATTCCTGCATTTGTTCCTGATCAACATGAGGTTCTTCCAGAAATTTTCTATACTTGCAACTATATTTATGCATTTTCCACATTTCTTGCCTTCTCATCTGGTATTTCACCTTGTATTCTTTCTTTTGTTTTTTGGCACATTCATTTGCTGCCTGGTTTTTATTTCCATTCCTGCTTGACGCCAATATGCTTTTCCTAGATTAAGCAGGGAAGTCATCTTAGATTTATTCTCCTCATGTTTCAAAACTTTCACTACATTTGGGTTTTGTGAGGTCAGCAGGTATGTGTAGAGTCCGATTGCAGATCTGTACATGTAATAAAATTCAAGGAGGCCCATCCCTCCTTCGGAACGGAGAATATATAATCTTGCCATGCACTGATTTTTATAAATCATTTGGTGAGCATGAAGCATCCTTCTTGTTTTCCTGTCTAATCTGTCCAACGTGTTTTGGGGCCAGTCAGTCACTCAAAAACTGTAGTTTAGGAGAGGAAGAGCAAATTGGTTTATAGCTTGGATTTTGTTCCTAGATGTCAGGGCTGTTTTCAGAATTAATTTAAGTCTTCTAAAGTACTCTTACTGAGTTTTATTTGCATTTGTTCATGTTTTATTGTTGATCCTTCATCAATTCCCAAATATTTATACACATTCTTGTCCCAAACTGATGTTTTCTTGGTGCTGCAGTTTTCCTGCTTTAAAGGTTGCTTTTGTACATTTATCAAGACCAAATGGCATTCTTATATCATCTGAAACAGTTTTGACAACTTACAGTTGTACTTTCAGTTCCTTATCTGATGAGCTATACAGTTCCAAATCATCAACAAAGGGAAGATGAGAAGTCTTTACACTTTGTTGTTTTGTAGGAGACAAATTATAGCCGTAGCCTAAGCTGTAAAGTAGACACCTTAATAGGTTAAGGGCAAGGCAGAATATCAGCAGTGACAAGAGAGTCTCCCTGGAATATCCCCCTTTGAATTTTTATCCCTGGAATAATAATTTGTTCTTTATCATGGCTTAATTGCAAAGTGGTCTGCCACTGTTCCATGGTCACTTTAATGTAGTCTATCAGTGTAGGGTGTATCCTATACATTTTTAAGCACTCTTTTATCCATGAATGTGGGATACTATCAAATGATTTTTTTGTAGTCAATCCTTACCATGCTTAAATTCTTCCCCTTTTTGCAGTTCTCCACTATGACTTTATTTTACAGCAAATGATCCTTTATTCCATATGGCTGTCTTTTTTATTTCACTTTTGTTCTATTGCCATATTTGCGTTTTCTTCTAAATGACTATAGACTCTGTCAGCATCAGTTGCAGTGTATAGTTTATATGTTATCGGAAGGCAAGTTATTGGTCTATAATTTTTAGTGTAGCTTGCAGGTTCACTCTTAAGCAGGAGAATTGTTTTTCCTGTTTTTAGCCAGGTTGGTGTCTGTTCGGGGTGCGCATATACATAGTTCTTACTCATGGCAAAATCTTCATGTAAAGATGTTAATACTTTTAACCAGAAGTTGGGTACTGCATCTGGGCCTGGGGTTTTCCAGTTTGAGGCTTTTCTTAACTTTGTTTCAATCTCTCTGGCTGTTACTTCATCCAGTTTCATATCCTGTACCTTCAAACGTCTTATTCTTTCTTTTACTTCTTCTATCCATTTAGCATCTTTATGTTCTACATGATCTTCATAGATACTTCTCCAAAAAGTATCTATTTCTTTTTTTTTTTTTTGGTGGTCTTTCAATTCCTTTTACCGTGTTTCCCAATTCTCTATAAAACTTTTTTGGGTCCTCAATAAATTGCTTATTTTGTACTTTTCCTTTGTTTATCTTCACATCTTATAAGTTTTTCTGCCTGTGCTGAATTTTTAGTTTGATATTTGCAACATTGCATGATAGAGCCTGGTCTGTTCTAATGCTGCGCATTGCTTTTATCATATCTATCTTTCTTAGTATTTTTGTTGATCTGTTCCCTCTTCTATAGTCTTCTAACAGTGACACTTCTTGTCTTAACTGGTTTATAGTTTTCTTTGTTTGATATTTCCATGATGGTATTCAATTTCTCCCCTTTCTTTCCTTCACTACCCTGTGTTCTTGTGGTAGAATTTTATCAGTTATTAATTTATAATGTATCCTGTTTACTTTTGTTATATCGCATGGATCTCTATGAACAGTCCTAATTAGTGTTCATTTTTTTTTTAATCAGACTTCTGACTTTTTGGGTTTTATTAACCTTCTGCAGTCTATTTCTTTCAGTGATCTTAATAGATCTGTCTATATCTATTAAATCAAACAACTCTTCTCTTAGCTCATTTTCCTCCAAACTGAGGGCACATCCCTTGTTTTGCATTTCCTGCGGGCATTCTGTAGAAGGTTCTATAGCATCTTCTGTGGCACATTCTCTTCAGTTTCATCCTGTGCCACCCATTGCTCCGTCATATGGGAAAACACTGGCCTATCACTCGCCAACATTGACTGCGTCAGAGTTTACACGGTTTCCTGCTCCTTCCTTTGCTGTCTAGCTTCAAGTCAACATTTATACTGGTTTCCTGTTGAAGGCTCCAAATTATCTTCATATGGTGCCTGACTAATTCCTTCCTGTTCCACTGGTTTCCCCTTAATTTGGATATCCATTGCTCTGTCCTGTTGTGGTTCATTCTGAATTAGATTTTCTACACTGAATCCTTCATTTTGCAGATACACCATAACCTCAATTTCTATTTCTTTAACTTCTCCATTACTAATCTCCTTTTCTCCTTTTCCTCTTTGTCTTCTTATTTTTTGTATTGTAAAGTTTTCCATGTCCAGATTCCTTTGCCCATATTTCTCTCCAAATATTTTTGGTGCTGCTGTTTTTATATTGGTTAGTTTTGCTTTCTCCTTTGCATAAATATTACACCATGTTAAATCTCTTTTTCTTTCCCTGTCCAAATTTCTTCTTCATATGTTTCCTGATATTCCTGCTTCTCCTTACTTTGGGGACTCACTCCATCATGCTGTGATGTAACCTGTGTTAGATCTTCTACATCAAATCCTTCACTTCCCAGGCACGTCATAACTTCAACCTCCATTTTTCTAACTTCTTCTTTACTAATCTTCTTTTCTATGTTCCATCTTTGTGATATTATAGCATGACAATTTTGTATGCATCTGTTACCCTGTTCAAAATCTGGCAGCTGGCTGAATGCAACTGTGAAAAATTTGCACAGCTTACATGCAGGCAAGATTACAAGAAGCAGTAGATGTGATGTTGTCCTTTTCATTCTTCCTCAAAGTATGAGTTGTGACTCTGACCTCAGATCCAACTCTGCTGCATATCTCAGACTTAGGGGTCCAACTCTCAAGCTCCTCCCTCTACCCATAATGCCCCAGCTAGTCTACAATATCCCAGATCTCGTTTACCGCCATCTTACACTGATGTGGATCCTCTCTCAGAAACCTTTTGTTAAATCTTTCTAGCATCCTCTCTTTTTCTACCTTGCTGGTTACTTTCTTGATGCTTACCATTCATTGTTGGTGCCTCTTCTCCTTTACTTTACTTATTTCCTACCATTTTTTAGGGTACTACCACTACCATTGTTGGTAGTTTTTTGCAGTTAAAAAAAAAAACTTAGCTCCTTTCTAAAACAAGCTATGGCCAAGAAGCCAACAGGATTTAAAAAATACACACACTGTGGACACAAAATTCCAAATTCTGATGCCCACAAGGAGTGTGTTTATTGTCTGGGAGCAGTGCACTTCAATACTAATTGTACTATCTATGCTGCCTTTAATTCTAAGTGCAGATAAGAGGCGCACGTTGGTCCTGAAGGAATTAGTATCTCCTACTTCTTCCTCCTCCAGGGCTCAACCCCCCAGTAAACACTCTGAAGCTCCATTGGACCCTATAAAGAGGTTCCCTCCTTGATCTCTGGTTCCATCTACTTCTGCTACTTGTGCATCCTCTAAAGATTCAGAAATCTTTGGATCCTACTTTCTCAGATCCAAAAAGGAAAATTTTGAATCCCAAGCCCTTTGATTTGGTAATTGTGTCAAGCAAATCTCCTATTCAGCCCTTGGATCCAGAAACCTCGGAGTCTATCTCTGGTGCTTCAAAGACTCCTAGAACTCACTCACCCACATTTATGATTGATCTGGTGTCTCCTTGGCTCCATTCCCCCTTCCTGCAAACCACTCCAAGAAACCCTCTAGACCATAATCCACTACCTTATCTTTCAGATCCTCCAGAAGTCTCTCTGAAGCTGAAGTGGATAGGAGAATGAGGAAGTTTCTCAAAGCTCAGATTCAGATGGGGGTTATTTTGGTGCTGTCTCCCATTGGATCTTTGATCCTCCGTTCCACATCCCATATAGTAATAGTTCCTTCTCCAATCCGTTACATGATTTTGCAGCCCTCTGATTCAAGAACTCTGAGAGAAACAGTGTCTGAGCTGAAGAAGGTTAAGTCTTTGACTCTGACAATTTCCCTGACTGGTTCTGCTGCTGTCCCTTCATATCAGGATGAGTTTTGGATCCAAAGCTTGGGCATCGGATCTGGAGGGCTGGGTTCTACTCCAGTGTTGTCGGATCCTTCTTTGCTCATTGGAGCCTCAGCTGTAGACAGCTTGGGTCTGACTTCCTCTTCCTGGCATGAATCAGGACAGGGTCAGGGCTTGTCTGCTTTATACGTCTCCGCTCTGATGCAACTGGCCACAGCTTCTCCCAATCCATCTGCCTTTGAAGTAGTGGAGAAGGTTTTCTCTCATCCAAGAGACCCAATCTCTCTCTCTTCCTTGAATCCTACATCTATTCCTCCTGTGGGTCTGATCTCTGATCTCATCAGACCTTTTCCATACGGATAGCCAGTGCAAGCTAGTGTCTAGACAGTAACCTTAGAGAAACTTCCCCTCTCTTCAAACACCTCCCCAGAGCAGCCTGTGAGGAGGTTCCCTTTAAAAGAACATGCAAAAGAAGGCACATAGATTCCCCTTTGGATACTGACTTTGACAAATGAGAAGGGTCCCCCAGATCACCATCTGATGATGTCTCATTCGGAGACATTTTGGAGATCCATAAGCAGAAAGGTGGTTGGTCCTCAGATACCCCTTCCCCTGAAGAGTCAGCGTTTTTGGAAGCTTTTGGTTCTGGCCCATCTACGTCTTGGGTGACTCCCCCGGCTGATGAGCTTATTGACCTTGTCTCTTACCAGGCATGAAAGGAACCAAACTCTGTTGAACCAATCCTCAGTCATTGAGGCAACATTTTGGTACCACTAAAAGGCAGACTCCATTGGAACAAAGGAGTCCCTGTTGATGATATGGTTGTGGTGGCAGCCACAAAAAAAAAAAAAAGAAGATAGCTGAGCTGAGCTATTTTGTCCATCACACTCACAGAGAAAGTCTAGGGTGTTGGACAGATTTGGAAAGCACATCTTTGCTTCAGTGGCCTTTGCTTTGAGGTCATTGAATTATTTAGCACACTGTATAAGACTGCAGAGGGATTTGACAAGGAGCTCTCCAAATCCCTCTGAGTCCATGTCTGTGGATGGTTATAAAAGGTCATCTTCACAACTGGCTACTCTTTTATCCATTTCTTATATGTCCATGAGATTAATATCCCATGCTGCAGAGGATACCACTTGGGCTGCCTGTTCAAGCATTTCTGTAAGGAGACATGCCTGGATGCAGCTATACAACTTTGCAGAGTCTTTCAAGGCTTCTTTCATCAGTGCTCCTTTTGATGGAATGTCCTTGTCTGGCCTTTCTGTTAAAGAAACACTCTCCCACAGTGAACAAGAAGGATGGACTCTGTATGCTGTAAGGGTATGCTTTTCTCCTCCCCCCCCCCAGTGATCCTTTTCATGAAATCAAAGAGGGGGGACAAAAATTGTCTTTGTGAAAATTCCAGGGAACTTTCCAGGATTCACATGGGGATAATTCCTCCAGAGGCAGAAGGGGGAATTTTGATGGGAGATTCCATCATCACGGCAGAGGAGGCCTGCAAAACCAGGGTTTCTGAGATTCTTGTTTGGATAGACCCTTTCAGTGCTCCATAAGGGTTGCCCTACTGCTCACCTCTTGAGGTAGTCGGGGAGGAGAGGGGAGTACACTTGTCTTTGCACCTAAAAGGCTGAGCTCTTATAACAAAAGATTCTTGGGTGCTAAAAATAATATCCAGAGGTTTCCATAGTATTTTTACAGAATCCCCCATCCAAAAGAAGAAAGCTTCAGTGTTCCACACTGTCAGAGAGAATCTGCAATTCATGAGATTCAGCAGCTGCTGAATGAATGAAATAGTCATCTAGGAGGTCCCGCCAGACCAGAGAGGATTTGGAATTTGCTCAAGGTTCTTTTTAGTGCCAAAGAAAACAGGGGATCTAAGATCAATTTTAGATCTAAGCAACCTGAACAGTTTTGTGAGGATATCAAAGTTCCGAATGTTCCCTGTACAGTCTATCCTGCCCTTTTTGCACAACGATGATTGGATGTGCTCAGTCTATCTTCAGGATGCATACTATCATGTCAAGTTGAACAGACACTCCCGAAGACATCTGTGATGTTGATTGGGAGCCAGCCATTACCAGTTCAGAGTGCTGTCCTTTGGTCTCACCATAGTTTCCAGTCTTAACTTTAAGAATATAATTGAGAGAAATAGCCCTGGAGAGAGAGTTGGATGGATGAGAAAATGTGGACAATGTGCACAATGTAGTTATTTTTGAAACAGATGGGGTTCACATTAAGGGATATGGTGATGTTAAACTAAGGCAAAAGTTAAATTGACTCAGTAAATGTTTAGTGTATATTGCAATTTGTCAACAATGCAGTCATTTTTATATTGGGAAAACTAAAAATGCACTGAACAAGCGTATATACCAACATTATTATGATATACGCAAAGCTAATTTGAGTAATGCCCTGGTTAGGCACATTTTTGAATCGAGTGGTCATTCTTTCAAATTTATTGGCTTGGAGCAGATAGTGGACCAGGACAAAAGGGGTGGTCCAAAAGAATTATTTTTAGAATATAGAGAGCTAATATGGCAGCTTAGGTGCAATGCATCAGCCCATCCCCCCCCCCCCCGGGTCTTAATGACACCGTATCTATTACTAGTTTATTAAAATTAAGGGCTGATTTTCATATGTAACATTTCATTGATCAGCTGTTTATGTTGTGTGTTTTTTTAATATAAACTTATTTAAAATATATATACTTATTTATCAAGTTATATTTTAATAAGTTATGTATGTGCACACAGGTCTTTTAATATTTATATTTATTTATACAAGTACTATGTATTGTAATATGTCATTATTTATCAATTGTATTTACCTATTTAATTATATGGAAAAGAAATGGTGTTTCACTTAAATGAATACAGGGGGAGGGCTTCTTTTGTGATCATGTGATGGGAGTACAAGTATTTAAGCAAACTAATTGTTATAAAGGTGTTTCTGATGATGTCAAAGGCTTAAGGCTGACAAAAGCGCTAAAATAAAACAGTGTTTGCTGTGGATTGCTTGGTTGCTGGTTCCTGCTGCATTTCTTCACCACAGTCTCCAGGGTGTTTACCAGGTGTATGGCAGTGGTAGCAGCTCACCTGAGACTGCTAGGATTCTGAGTGTTTCCTTATTTAGATGACTCTCTCTTCACTGCCCCAACCAGGCATCTTCTAGTACAATCCAGGGACTATTTGCTCCAGCTTTGTCAAATGCTAGGCATTACAGTCAACATCTCCAAATCCAAACTACAACTGGTACATAGTCTGGAGTTCATCGGTGCTCAGCTGAACACAGTAAGTCAGGTTGGCTCTCTTGCCTGCTCATCATATCGATACAATCAAGTTCCATGTTCAGCAATTCCTTGTTCATCCTACTTCCCCAGCCAGACTTGTCCTTTAAGCTCTGAGTTTGATAGCAGCAGCTATAGTCTTAGTTTCTTCCACACATTTCTAGATGCATGTTCTCCAATGGACTCTAGATTTTCAGTGGTCTGTTCTACAACATCCTTTAGCCTTCCCAGTGAAACACTCACTAAGGTATGCAGAAATCATCTTTGTTGGTGGATCCAGTCAGATGACATTTATGTGGTCTGCCCCTTTGTTCTTTCTCCTTCAGCAGCCATGGTGACAATGGGCACCACCAAATTGGAGTGAGGGGCCATTTCTTGTGAAGGATAGTCCTAGGAACATAGTCCTCCCAAGAGGCCAATTCCAGCATCAGTGTCCCATTCTTCCTCTGGGGACTATTGCGATTCAGACTGACAACATATCTGTGGTCTGGCACATCAACAAACAAAGGGAACTTAATCATACCCCCTCTGCTGAGAAGCTATGAGGGTGCAGCAGTAGGCGATCTCCTCTAATCCACTTTCTAGTGGCAATGCACATTCTGGGGAAATCCAATGTACTTAGAGGTACATTAGGTCCATTATGATGCCTCAAGAGTGGTCTCTCAATCAGTAAGTGGCAGAGAAAATTTTCAATCATTGGGCCAACCTAGCTGCAATCTCTTTGCATCCCCCCACAAGTAGTGCAGCAGATATTTTGCACTACCCTCCCAGGGGAGTCACCAAGAGATGCTCTAGTCCAAACTTGGCCCTCCGGTCTCCTTTACTCCTATCCCCCAGTTCCTCTTATTCCAAGATCCTTAAAGAAAGCCAGCTGCTTGAAGAGCTCAGTTATTCTCATTGCCTCCTTGTGGCCTCGCCAAGTGTGGCTCCCCTTCCTTTGGTCTCATCTTCGTTATGTTCCATGGATACTGGACCCCAGTCAAGACCTTCTCTCACATCCCTCAGGAATGAAACATCCCAGTATTCAAGGCCTCAAACTAACCGCATGGATTCTCCAGTTCCATTAATAGCTAGATAACCCAGGCTTTCCTCCCTGATTCGCCATTTACTTTTATCTTCTTAGAAAACTTCTACTAGGAAAATTTACAGGAATAAATGGAAATATTCTCAATTTGAGCCCTTAAAAAGAAAATTGATCATTTTACTGCTCCTATTTCTTAAGTACTGGAGTTTTTAGCTTCTCTTTTTCAGGAAGGTTCTAGTTTTTCCACAATCAAAGTACAGTTAGCTGCCCTATCTAATTTTCATTCAGGAGAAAAAGCTTTTTGTTTAGCTTCTTCCAAGTTATGTATGGCTTTTCTAAAGGGCATCTTTTTACTCAGTAAAGTTTGTTAGTTAAAAAATGATAAGACACCTTGGCAGAGCAACAGTCACTATTCCAGTTTCAGTTCTTTACTTACAGTTAGTGGAAAGCGAATTGGAATAAACGCCTCAGATAATTGATGGTTACCATCCAAATTGATAGCCAAAAGTAAGTTTGTGTTGGACAATAACTGTCTGTTAAGATAGCAGCTGTTAAAGTTTCACGCCTTCTGCAAACGGTTTGCTGTAAAATAGTCAGCGAAACACACCAGCTGTTTAAACCCCAGTAAATTTTTTGAGTTAACAGGTCAGTTTTCACCTCACCAAACAGAAACTTGTTCCACAGTTAAACAACACAATCTATTATGTGTTGAAATTTGGTCTTCACCTCATTACAAATGGGAACAGCTGTCCAAAATACACTTTTGAAAGAACCACAGCGATATAATCTTGTAAATACGAACACTTTATTGACAAAAAACTGGCAAGCGCTTTCACCTTGTAGGCTTCTTCAGGCCAAACACATCACAGAACTTTTAACATATATATATATATATATATATATATATATATATATATATATATACTTTAGGTCTGTGTGACATCACTTCCCTTGTGCTCAACTCACATTCAAATATTTAAAGCAACACTAACTATATAAAAAATGTGTATAAAATGCAGAGTATAATGTTGGTCGACTATAATCAGCTCAACATATACTACTTAAAATCAATTGTATAATATAAATATGAATGTCATACTTTTATTCTAAATCTGAACACTCTCTGCTATGCTAAGGTGGATTATTTAAGATGACATCAAGTAAACTTTTTTTAAAAATAAAACCTTATAAAACAGAATAAAAGCCTACAATTAAACTTATGCCAAGTAGGAGTAGCTGTGCCAAGCAAACAATCTCAAGCTTATAAAACCATTCAATGTTAATGAATAGATGACAAAAATACTTCTCTAGGCATAACATGTCAGTACAAACCCTGCACTCAAATTTGCATTTTAGGAAATATAAAGCTTGAAAATTATCAGGACTATCGTTAAAAACTTCAGTCGAACATATATTAAATACCCAAGTTCAAGTAAAGGCACTTCAGTTGAACATATATTAGATACCCAAATTCAAGTGATGGCACTTAATTGTGCTTCTGATGAGAAAAACAAAAATAGTTAGCTGGAAATAGCTTATCAAAGCAATACCTAGATTCTTGGTTATATCTCAAAAATAAAATTACATAAAATAAACATTGTAACCTCAGCGTCAATATGATTAGAGCAAGTGCAAAATATGAGGTGTTGTGTCTTTTGTTGTTAATGACAAGACACAACTTCAAGATTACATTTTCCATGTACAATAGCCCTACTGTTATAGAGGCTAGCTTTTTAACATCAACCAGCCTCTAATTAAATCCACAATTTCAAGTATAGACTTTTAAATATACTTTTAAGCATTATGAAAAGCTAAAAGACAGACGTAAATGGTTGCTGACATTCTAGTACATTTTATATTATAAAAGATATAAAGCCAGGTTACAATGTTTATTTTATGTTGATCCAGCGAACCTACATTATTTACCATATAATATATGTTTAACAGAGATTACCTGTTTATGTCTGCAATGTAGTCTTTAGATTTTTGTATGATGTCTTGAATTATATGTGTATGCTCTTACTTGAATTTGTGCATCTAACATAAAAGCGATTAATGCTGCTATATTAGTTTTAAAGAAAGCTGTATCACTTTATTTTTGAGATATAACCTAGAATCTAGGTATTCCTTTGATAAGCTATTTCCAGCGAACTATTTTTGTTTTTCTCATCAGAAGCACAATTAAGTGCCATCACTTGAATTTGGGTATCTAATATATGTTCAACTGAAGTGCCTTTACTTGCACTTGGGTATTTAATATATGTTCGACTGAAGTTTTTAACGATAGTCCTGATAATTTTCAAGCTTTATATTTCCTAAAATGCAAATTTGAGTGCAGGGTTTGTATTGACATGTTATGCTTAGAGAAGTATTTTTGTCATCTATTCATTAACATTGAATGGTTTTATAAGCTTGAGATTGTTTGCTTGGCACAGCTACTCCTACTTGGCATAAGTTTAATTGTAGGCTTTTATTCTGTTTTATAAGGTTTTATTTTTTAAAAAAAGTTTACTTGATGTAATCTTAAATAATCCACTTTAGCATAGCAGAGAGTGTTCAGATTTAGAATAAAAGTATGACATTCATATTTATATTTTTATTTATTATTATTATACAATTGATTTTAAGTAGTATATGTTGAGCTGATTATAGTCGACCAACATTATACTCTGCATTTTATACACATTTTTTATATAGTTAGTGTTGCTTTAAATATTTGAATGTGAGTTGAGCACAAGGGAAGTGATGTCACACAGACCTAAAGTATATATATATATGTTAAAAGCTCTGTGATGTGTTTGGCCTGAGGAAGCCTACAAGGTGAAAGCGCTTGCCAATTTTTTGTCAATAAAGTGTTCGTATTTACAAGATTATATCGGTGTGGTCCTTTCAAAAGTGTATTTTGGACAGCTGTTCCCATTTGTAATGAGGTGAAGACCGAATTTCAACACATAATAGATTGTGTTGTTTAACTGGAATAAGTTTCTGTTTGGTGAGGTGAAAACCGACCTGTTAACTCAAAAAATTTACTGGGATTTAAACAGCCGGTGTGTTTCACTGACTATTTTACAGCAAACCGTTTGCAGAAGGCGTGAAACTTTAACAGCTGCTGTCTTAACAGACAGTTATTGTCCAACACAAACTTACTTTTGGCTATCAATTTGGATGGTAACCATCAATTATCTGAGGTGTTTATTCCAATTCGCTTTCCACTAACTGTAAGTAAAGAACTGAAACTGGTATAGTGACTGTTGCTCTGTCAAGGTGTCTTGTCATTTTTTAACTAACAAACTTTACTGTTATTTTTGAGACACTAAATATAGCAGCTATTTTTTACCTGAATCTTCTTACTCAGGCCTGTAGTAGATCATCTGTCTCCTCCCTGGGATTTGACAGTTATTCTTCAAAGGTTAACACAACAACCTTTTGAACTGTTGGCCAAAACTGATTTAAAATTTTTGTCTTGGGAAAACAGCATTTCTGGTAGTTATTACATCTGTGAGGAGAATTTCTGAATTCAAGGCTCTATCATCCAAGCCTCCTTGCATTGTTTTTCACAAAGGCAGAGTTACTTTACAAACCGATTCATCTGTCCTACCAAAAGTAGCCTCTGAATCAAATATTCAATCAATTCATCGACATGTCTTCTTCCTTAATTTTTCAAATAAGGGAGAGTACATGCTACATCTTTTAGATGTAAATCGACAACTGCATTTCTATTTACACAGGACTAAGGATTTCAAGGAAACAGACCAGTTTGCTTTTGTTCTCACCTAACAGACTGGGATCACGTTTCTAAAGTCACCCTGGCCAAATGGATTACTGATTGTATTACCTTTGTATATACTTAGCAAGTTGTCTCCCTATCAAAGCCTCCTAAAGCACATTCAACCAGATCCATGGCCACTTATTTTGCCTTCTGGTCTAGAACTTCTATTGATGATATTTGCGCAATAGCGACATGGTCTAATGCTCATACCTTTATTGCTCATTACAAACTAGATTTGACTTCTAGAATCAGTGCTGCTTTTGGTTTGACACTACTCAGGAATATCCTTCCATAAGGGCCACCCAAGATTCATGTTGCTGGGGACTCTGTCCCATAAGTTGACGAAGAATGAAAACGGCAACATCAGATAATAAAATTTTGTACTCATCATAACTATGTATTTGTGTTGTCCATTTTCATTCTTCCTCAACTCCCCACCCTCCTTCCCCCTTCCTATTACCTTCTGGAGTGATCTCATAGATTTTTTGGAACCTTTAGTTCCAGGTTTGAGCCCTGGCTAATACTTTTTTCTACCTAATGTATCATTCATATATATCTATATATAATGGGGGAAACTCGATCTGAGGTATTGTAGACTAGCTGAAGCTGTATGCATAGAGGGAGGCGCTTGGGAGTTGGATCTGTAAGTCTGAGATTTGCAGCCGAGTCAGATCCATAACCCAAACTTCGAGGAAGAATGAAAATGGGCAACACGGGTGCATAGTTATGGTGAGTACATAACCCATAATCAACAGCAAAGTTAGTTGTGTTTATTACAGAAATGCATTGTTTTATTGATTTGTATTTGCTGCAGATATTACTAGAGATAAGTTGTAATACTATTAAAAATGCAGAAAGACTTGCCTACTGGTTGGAAAAGAGATGAAGAAAGCAAGTGCATGGCAGACAACAGATGGTGCAAATGAAGTCAGTACTCTTCACTGAAGCAGGGCACTGTCTGGCGTTGTAGTATAGAGCTGCTCATGGAAACAGCATGTAGAATGTTAGGAAGTTTAAGAAAAGATTTGTATTGCTGAAGTTATTGTTTGCAAGTGTGATTGTAGTCACGCTGAGATGAGTGAAATGTCCCTTTTGCCTAGTGTGCTGTGACATCAGCGTTGATTCTAATACTACAGGATTACCAGTGGCACAGCATTTTGTATGAGGGTGTCTGTTGATCTGCCTAAAGCTGAAATATTTATTTTATATTTTTGCAATGTGATCTATGTTTTCAGGAAAGTTATATGTTGATATTTTATGTTGTATTTAAGTTTTAGGAACTGGTACTCTATTTGTTTAAGCTGTTTTCCTGACCTTCATCTAGACTCTGCAGCTACATATTTGTAAGAACTCTAGAGTTGTAAACTAAGAAACTCCAGTGAGTACTTTTTTGCATTTCCTATACATAAATGCAGAACAAAGGGGTACTTTTACAAACTCTGCTTAGCTGGTCAACATCTTGCTGTCTTTATATTCCCTTAGAGTTAAGTAATATAAATGTAGCCATGTGCAGTAGGTCTTTGGCATATTGTAGTACACTGCAATGAAGTGCATCAGCATAATGTGTGCTGGTGGCATTGCTGTTAAAAATGCTAGTGGAGCCTTGGTAGAATACAGTGAGCATATCTGAAGTTTGCATCTTGCTAAAGATTGAGTAAGTATGAAAAACGTAAGTTGCTACTAGTTTATATGAGAAGATGCATTGAGCTGTTACATATAATAGTAATATTTATACATTGGAAGAGTTGGATTAACTGTGAGCTGTCATGCAGCTATAACAAATTAATTTGTGTGTAGTATGTTATTGGAATAACCTGTAGGTGCATGCAGGTAACTGATTTTTGGTAGGACAACTTAGAATAGCATGGTGCTGTATGAGAGGGGAGCGTCATTAATGGTGATGTGAGAGGGAATATTAGGTTGAGTGGAGAAGAATGGTAGATGCGTGTAGTGAACTGGTCCCAAAGACATTGGGTGCAGGGAGAAAGTGGGAATTCTTACGCATGGTGAGCACAAAAAAAATTGTTGATGAGAGTAAGAAGATTTTATTCTAAGTTATGCAGTCCTAAACTTGGTGGGCTTCTTTGAACATGTCACTGGTGCATTACATGCCTAGCCCAAATTATTGTGGCTTCACACACCTTATATGCCATCCACAGGTCTAGATTTCTCTTGAACAGAGTCAGCGAGGTGCTCTGCCTCACATGGACCGGATTTTATTCCACAGCATAGGAGTCTCTGGATGATAAAATCCTCCCAGCACGCCCTATTTATATCCGTATATCCGTTTAAAAAAAGCTTTTGCTCTGGTTTTGGGTTTGATGGGATTTTTTTTTGGAGCATGTCCATTAATTTTCCGTTGGACATGGCCTTGTATATGTCAGGCACATGTACACCTCTGAGCGGGCGGTATGCGAATAGAGCTGGAGAGGAGCTTCTTCTGCAGCAGGCAGCAGCATTTTTTTTTTTTTTATCCTTTTTTTTTGGTTTGGTTTTTGGGGGGTCTCTCTCATTGCAGATGTCGAAGATAGAGACCAGACATGGGGCATGGTCTGATAAGTGAAGAGTACAGGGGAACAATGACCACCTATATGGTAGCTTGGGGTTACCTTGTTTTTTCGAAGATATATGACTTTTTTTTTTTGGCGTTTAACTTCAGGCCATGGCTCTGGCACCAGCTTATCTGTTCCTCCTGTCCCTTCTGAAGGAAGGATATCAGTGTCCACTATACTCCCCAGTGTTTGCAGTCATCTGCAGGGGCCAAGGACCGAGAGCTGTGGACACCACTTGTGACCGCCCGAGTCTGACATGACAAGCGCCAGCAACTCTAACCCGTGGGTGTGTTCCTTAAGCCAGTTTGCAACCCATCTTGTGACATATGGGTTTACATTTAAGCTGGTAAGTTTTTCTACAATACCCGAGTGGGGTATTGGGCAACTCTGCTCACATGGCCTACCTAGACCTGGAAAAAACTAGCTGCAAAAACTGATATAACAGAAACACTTGGTAGAGAAAACCACTTTATAAAGCAAAGCTTTCGGGTAGAACCCTTCTTCAATACTAAAACATAACATCAAAAATCTCACACTTTAAATACAGGTCATCAGTCACATGTTCAGCAGCCAAATGAAATCATGTGACATCACAAATACAAAATAAATCAAAAAGATAGAGTACAAAATATAAAACGTATTATAAAACGTATTATAAAACTTTAGAACATAAAAATTCATTCTATGCAACATACATAATTCATGAACAATTACATCACAGTTTGGTATTTTGTAATTTAACTAGTATCGGTTTAAGGCTAACCATGCTGTTCAAACCTGGGGGTGAATCAGCAGCAAGTCTCAATATCCATTCATATTCCTTAATCTCTAGTTGGTTATTACTATCACCACCCCTTAATGTAGGATATAAGATGTCAATCACCCTAAACTTAAATTTATGCTCATTGCCAAAAATAGATATATGTTTATATAAGGCATTCTTATCATAGCATCTCCTAATCTCCGATTTATGTTCAGTAATACGCTCCTTCAAAACTTTTTAAAGTGGTTTTCTCTACCAAGTGTTTCTGTTATATCAGTTTTTGCAGCTAGTTTTTTCCTTGTTTGATACAGTTGCTGCCTTTGGGAATTCCTGTAAGGGTCTATCTCGCAGCCTTGCTAGCTCTGATACGGCAACTTTAACGAAAATGAACTCTGTTGGGTCTCTTATTAATATTGAGACTAATCCGTTACTACAGTTTGTTGAAACAGTATGTCCTGCTACTGGGAATGTTATTCCACCTGCCTCTGAGAACATTGCTGAGTTTAATAAGGCTCTACAGTTGCTTGAAAGGAAAGTGAGTGCATTCAAGCGTTTACAATGGCAACGCTTCAGTTTCCTAGCTTATGTAGAGAGAGGCATTGTCCCACGAGGGCTCAGAATTCTTAAAATGCCCTCTTATGGCAACACGTACCCAGAACTGTTGAAAAAATGGCAGCAGCTTAATATTAAGCTGAGCTTGGACTACATGTGTTTGATGAATGATTTTTTTCTCACTATAGAGGAGGACTACAGGAAAGAAATCTTTGCCTTAGAAAATAATATAGTAGAAATGCCTGTTTTTTCTACTATGGTTGATAGTTACCAACACATGCTTGATAGAATGCAGGCATTTGATTGTCGTATGGAAGCAACCAAAAAACGGAAGCTAACGCGTGACATTAATGATTTTCGGAGAGGTAATATCTTCTCTTGGCCGAAAACAGACCATACCTCTTATGTTAACCATAAAAAAGTTTCCCAAAGAGAGGCTTTGGATACTTTAGACAATTTTCATGAGGTAGTACCAGCTTTGAAAGCTCCTTTAAAGTTGGTTATGGAAGTGGCGCCCCCGCTGCCACTACAGAATGAATCCGTCCAAGTGACATCACCTCCTCTCGCAGCATGCGCTAGCGCGCACTCTGAAGTGAAACATAAACAAGATGGCAATGACAACGTCGTAGCTGCTACTGGGAAGAAATCTCAACAGCTTACTATTAATATTGCGCATAAGCGCTTTCATTTAGAACACCCTGAGTCCGTTATGGAGAGGTCTCCGAAACAGAGAGGACTGCCAATGGGGCAGGCGATAAATCCAAGTAAACGAACGAGTGAGAGCCCTTTAGGGCTGAGCAAAGTAAGCCGCAAATAACAAACGGTACATTGAATCTCTCTAAGTTTATCTTACAGGAAGCCCATTATTCTTTCCTGTGTAAAGGGCTTAACTATATACCTACTAGTAGTGATAGTTTGGTGTCTGCACTCACAGACTTGAAATTATTTTCTAGAAATGTTAACCTGAGACTCCTGTTTGGTGACTCTGCTACTGCTGTAGGGCAATGTAAACGACGTAGTACTTTTGTACCAGTTAGTGTACCTATCGTGAAGGCATTCCATGACATTTGTGAATCTCAAATTCGAATTTTATATTCTAATACTGTGAAGAAAAGGACTTATAATTTGACTTTCCATGAATATAAAGCGCTAAAGAGTCTGCAAATATGTGATGATATTATTATTAAGCAAGCAGACAAGGGTGGTGTGGTCGTTTTAATGGACCGAGATGATTATATGTCAGCAGTGTCTGTATTACTTGAAGATAGCACAGCATTTAAGACTATTACAATGTTAGAAGTCAAAAAGTGTATTACCTATGTGAATATGGTTATTTATGAGTTACAGCTGAATGGTGATATTAGTTTAGATCTGTTTCATTATTTTACTGTTCCATGCCCTGTTATCCCACATTTATACGGTATCCCTAAAATTCATAAATCCATGGTGAATCCACCGATGAGACCTATTGTGTCAGGTGGTGGTTGGATAACCGAACCAATTTCGTTATATTTACAAAGACAGTTACAACCTTATTTACTTCATTGTGATACTATTTTACAGGATACATCAGATCTACTGTGTAAGCTGCGGTTGTGGCATAATAGTATCAATGGTGCACTAGATAAATGTAAATATCACTTAGTAACACTAGATATCACCTCCCTTTTTACTGTCATTCCTAATGACATTGGGCTTGAACTGTTGAGAGAATTTTTAGTCTCACAACCTAGTCCAAATATTAGACACATAGAAAATATCTGCTGTCTTATGGATGTAATATTGAAAAACAATATATGTTTGTTTAGTGACTCTCTGTTCCTTCAGCTTACTGGGGTAGCTATGGGTACCTCGGTAGCTAACACATATGCCAACTTGGTTCTTTATCAATGGGAGAAGAATTATATATACAATGATAGTAATCATTTTGTTGATAAAATTTGTTTTTACCAACGCTTTGTGGATGATTGCTTTATGATATGGGGTGGTACGTTGGAAGAGTTAAATGAATTTCTCATTTATTTGAATTCAACTACAAGTTTTTTAAAATTTAAAATGGAAACATCTGACAACATTATAGTTTTTTTAGATGTTAGGTTACAGATGCATGAAGGTGTTCTACATACTAGTTTACATAGAAAGGATGTTTATTCTGGTAGATACACCCATTTTGGTAGCATGCATGCACCGCATACATTTAAAGGCATTGTTAAGTCTCAGTTTAGTAGAGCAAGCAGATTAAACACTGATGACACTGTTTTTTCCTGGCAATTGGATGATATGATAAAAGATTTTATATCTAGTGGATATGATGAGTATCTTCTGTCTGGTTTGAAACACAATGTGGTGATAGACAGAGAGACATCCTTGAAACCAACCTTTTTAGAAGGTTTGGTCGATATGAGTAATGATAATGCAAGGAATAAATCTGAGACAGTCATTAGATATGTTACTTCGTTTAATGTAAAGTCAGGTTCCATCAAACAAATTATATTTACCAATTGGGCCATTCTTATGGCCTCTGATGAGTTGAAGGCTATCCTGGGTGATAAACCACGCTTCGCGTATAGAAATATGAAGACTCTAAAGAGCATGTTATGTTACAAGGACTTTAGTAGATCCATGTATGTACCCTTTTCAGTGAACTGTAGCACTTTTAGGTGTTTTAATTGCATGTGTTGTGTTGATATCCTTAGTAATGATAGTGACACTTTTGTACATCCCATTCATGGTAATGTTTTTAAGTTTAAAGTATCAGCTACTTGCACTACACCTTCTGTGGTCTATCTGGCTACATGTGTCTCCTGTCCTTCATTTTATGTGGGTAAGACTACCCGTAAATTGAAGGAGCGTATTACTGAACATAAATCGGAGATTAGGAGATGCTATGATAAGAATGCCTTATATAAACATATATCTATTTTTGGCAATGAGCATAAATTTAAGTTTAGGGTGATTGACATCTTATATCCTACATTAAGGGGTGGTGATAGTAATAACCAACTAGAGATTAAGGAATATGAATGGATATTGAGACTTGCTGCTGATTCACCCCCAGGTTTGAACAGCATGGTTAGCCTTAAACCGATACTAGTTAAATTACAAAATACCAAACTGTGATGTAATTGTTCATGAATTATGTATGTTGCATAGAATGAATTTTTATGTTCTAAAGTTTTATAATACGTTTTATAATACGTTTTATATTTTGTACTCTATCTTTTTGATTTATTTTGTATTTGTGATGTCACATGATTTCATTTGGCTGCTGAACATGTGACTGATGACCTGTATTTAAAGTGTGAGATTTTTGATGTTATGTTTTAGTATTGAAGAAGGGTTCTACCTAGACCTGGCCAAGGCCTTTGATATCATCTCATGTTCTTTTATTATTGACAAGCTAATCAAGCTAAATGTAAACCCTTATGCTACCTGCTTTATAGCAATCTGGATAAAACTGGCAGAACCCAATCTATTAACGTGAGAGGCATTCTGTATTCAGAAAGAGTAGTTACCAATGGCCAATCAGGCCGTCACTGAAAGGTGTCAAAAGTAGGTATAAATTAGTTACGTCAATGTGCACCTATGATTTGTGGTATTGCCTCTAGGCTGCTAGTGGTCCTATGGAGAAGCAGCCTGGTATTGATATATTAAGCTATTTAAATGGGCTGTTGACTGCTGATAATTAGAGGGCATATGCATGCAGAAATTAAACTGTTTAGTTATAGTTAACTGCAGTTGCTTTTCTTATCTAGTATAGCATTTCACTTCCAGCGGATCAATTATTTGAAGAGTACAGAGATAATAAGTGGATGCAGGTCTTTGGTTTTATTTTTTACTGGTCTGGCAGTTGAAATTTCCTGTTAAGGTATAATGTGTAGTTCAAAGCTGTATAAAGTAAATTCTCTCCTGTGGTGATAAAGGTGAAAACGATTTGAGGATCTGAATTTCTGAGTTACCATTTGTGATGGAATTGAATTAACGTGGCACTACATGTTTTATGTTATACTATTATTTATATTTTAGACATGTTTTGTAAGTTTTATGTTTTTTCCATTCTCTGTTTTGCAGCTTTTCACAAAAGTCAAACCACCAAAAGGCCTTTATGTTTTTGGTGATGTTGGTAAGTCAGTATAAAAGCTTTATATATTGAGACTACAAAATACTCATTTTGTTTATTATTGGAAGCGTGAAACAGATCATTTGTTTCAATACTTTTGTGTTGGTGTGATTAATTTGCTTTAGTGATTTTGCATGCTTTTCAGGATATAAAATCATAAGTGAGGTAAGTTGGTCTGGCCCTGCCAGTTTAAATGAGACCTATCCCTCAACTTCTTCCATGATAGGGTTTTTCTTTTGTAAATCCCATCACTGCACATGCCTACAAAGTGCTGTTTTGAGACTCATATGATAGTTGCTCTTTGTACAGTAGGTTAAAAAGAGTGCTTTGGTTGACAGTTTTAGCAGTATGTACTGTACTTTTAATAGCTCATATTTGATATTGCTGGCAACATATTCCCCTTTTCATGATAAGGATGCTCTGGTTTTGTTAGTGCACTCATTTTGTGCTAGTAATCTGTGGGATTCCAGAATACTAATATTAAGAAATTGACTTTATCTGATTTTGTAGCCTTAGGCAGATTGTCATCTTTTTTGCAGACTAAGTAGAAAGGCAGTTTTGTGTGATTTTCATTTTAGAAGTGACAGTACATAACTTTGCTATTAAATGGGGTACAAGATTACCTTTTTCAAGAACAAAGTGAATCAGTGCTGTTTTAATAATGTCATCAGTTGTGTAAACGGCAGACACACGTTTCATTTTGTAAATCATCTTTCACAGAGCACATTACATATGAATAATGTAAACAGGCAATGACATCATATAAATCGGGCAGTAAAATGGTTAGATCAGATTAGGTAATTCATCTATTTCATAAGAAAATATTGTGAGTTAAGATAAACTAAAGCTTATGTTAAACAAAATATGTTTTATGAGCTATGTTGTGAGCCTCTGTGAGTTATTTTGAAGCAGAGTTGAAAGGAGTGTTGCTTCAAGCATTCTTATTTTAATACTAGTGGAGAAGCAGCCAAATTCAGAATTTTTGCAGACATTTTAGTGAAAGAAAACGTCAAAGAAAGGCTTTTGTATGACTGACAGAAAGAAAGAAAAATACATAACCACATTCCGTGATGTTTCCCTTGAATTTCATCTATTTTAAGTGGTTTGTAAGAAATTCGTTTAGTAAAAACTGAGTTGAGATTCCACCAGTTTAGTATGTTCAAACTCTTTAAAAAAACACATTGATTTCTGGGTAATTCTTAAAAATCTTTATGCTGTTTAGGGATTGTCTGATCAAGTAGTACAGCTTCTGATTACCACAACAAAGCAGGGTGATTGTATTAAAATTGATTAATTCTGTAAAGAAAAAGTTCAGGAGTGGAGATTGGTCTAACTGATGTGAATGACAGATCATGAAAGAAAGAAAGATAGAAAGACGGCTGCATTTTCTTCCAAATCACGTGCAACATCTGCTGTAAAAATATGCCACCAAAAACAGAAGCAGAAGGACTAGCATTAGCATTTATGGTCTCAGACAAAACTAAAGAGTTAGACAAGGTACATTTTCTGTCTAAATGGTTTCCTGAATGGTTAAGCTTGCAGAATGGTATATCCCAGTGGTTCGCAAACTTTTTCGATTCTTGGCCCCCTTGTTGAATCCAGGTTTTTCCAAGGCCCCCCCCCCCCCCAGTCAACTTCTAACAAGTATACTTTGTGAAATAATAATTTTTATTTTTTAATTAAAAGGGTTAGGTAAAAATAAATAACACACGTATTTAAGATCACAAAAAATTTAATTGAACAAATTAATAACACAGGTATTTAAGATCACAAAAACATGTAATTGAACAAATTCAACTAATTATAATTAGTGGGATGGATGAGCCTGTTGATCACTGCACATTTTTTTCAAATCTTGGAATCAAACTGGACACAGCCACTCTCATTTCCTTCTCCACATTGATTTTCGCTCGATACTTTTTTAAATGTCAATGTTTTCCAAGGTAATAAACTAAATAAATAACCAAATAAATAAGCAGAGAGTGACCTTTGTAAAGGGCTTGTAGCATCAGTCTCTTAACTAGGCCAAAGCCACACAACAGTGCCAGTATTGGAAACAGTGTTACATATGACTGCCATTGCTAGTTGGCAACAAAGTCTTCCTCGTGTTGTTGATGCCCCCCTCCCCCAATGCAAAACAAAGACAACCGAAAACTTAACTACCGCAGCAACTCACAATGACTATCCCAAATAAAACAACCACATTTATCAACAATGACCACATGGACTCAGCACAACTTCAAGGGTATATAAAACGGCAAGTAGGATTCTGACACCCAGAAGTTTTAACACACCAAAACTGCAGGAATGCCTTGCATATTTATCTTTCAGTCAACACTCCACATACAACAAAAATACAGTCCACACTCTTCATCTACATACCGGACTAGTCTGAAAAAAAAAAAGGAAACAGAACAGTAACAGAAGAAATAAAGCAGGTATCATCAGGGTGTTTAACATCAGTTCACCCCAGTACAGCTCCACTACCTAGCATAGCCCTCATAATCCCAATAAAGCCACGTGGGCTTTGATCCCGGTCATTCACTACGTACCTGTGGTACTGACATTGCAGGAATTGGAACTCTTCCTTAATGCAATCCAATGATTCTGGGATGGTGAACTTAAATGGCTGACCTGCAGCCTGGTGCAGTGTCTGTAGGACACAAGTAACAAAACAGTAACGTGAAATGGTGGCAGATGTTCCACTATCACCAGGATTATACAGTGCATCATGTTCCCAGCCAAATCCCCAGGCAGATTGAAGTAAAACAAGCCTAACATCCAAATCAATCGTCATTATTTTGTAAGATGAGCTCTGTAAGTGTATTGTTAAGCGCAAAAACCTCAGTACCCTCCCCATTAAAGAATTGTGGCTCTTAATGGTAGAAGCATTGGATAAGCATCACACAAAGTATACCGAGAAGCTCAGACCCCATCACCACCACAGCTAAATGCAAATATTAACAAAAAGTACACGTTTCATACAGTTGCTTTTGCAGCACACCACTTCAGCTGCAAAAACCCTGCAGCTTGTGAGACGGTAAGCCACAGAAAGGAGTCCACCATTTTTCCATTTTTGTGTCACTTACAGGATGTCTGCTTTGAGGAAACATCGCCCTTTCCGCCACCTTCCTATTCCTTTGTACCTCAGTTGTCGCTGCTGTCGTTATCCTTCCTTACTAGAATCTCACCCACCTGGATGGTGAGCTCCAACAATAACAAAAGTAGGAGCAACTTCTACTTCAATGCAACAATCCCATCACTGTGCCATCCTCCGCGACCAGAACAACGAATGTGCAAGTACACACTTCTACACAACTCCAAGATCCGATCCCGAAAGGAGCCTTCAAGACTGTTTGTTATTGTCAAGACAAAAGTAAACACAGAGACGATCCTGAATGGAGAGGAGTAATGATTTGTGACTCTTTAGTTTACACTTGATCTTAAGAATGCACCACAACTAAAAACTAAGCACTCCAACACAGAACTGCCATCAAGGGAACAGCTAACATACAGCCGGAATGGTAAGATGGGAGACAATGAAACCAATTCAGTGGTCCCACTTAAAATGGGAATAAGACTTTAGTATAAAAAGAGGACGCACACTGGCCTGGAGAGTAACTCACATGCACCTGCAACCACACAAGTCCAGAATTCCACTGGTAGTTTTTGTAGGCCTATGAATTGTGAGTTGGTCGTACAAAACACGTGTAAAATTTTCTAAAAACAGGAATAAGTTAGCATTTCAGGAAAAAAACATATGACAGTGTTGTCCTTCTTGCATACTCTTCAGTCACGCTGGTTACATTAACACGCGGTGTCACGCTCCCAGAACTAACCAGATACACGGTCAGCCCTCAAAGAATGCAGTAAGGGTAGGAGATTTATAAGGGCAGCAGTCAGTGTCATATTGTAGTAAAGTATACAGTAGAGCTTAAGATTTCCAGAATGTACTGTGGTTTATATTTAAATACATTCTGAATCTGCTTGCAGATGCTTTCAAGATAATGGCTATAACCTTTAGTGCGGCCGCAAAATAAACCGCAAACTAATAAGCTTAGTAACTAAGCTTATTAGTTTGTGGTTTATTTTGCGGCTTAGCTTATTAGTTCGCGGCGCTCCTGTCAGGAAGCCGGGGCTCTCCAGGGTGCCACGGCACACACTTTGGGAACCCCTGGTATATCCTTTAAATTCTGGATGACAGCTTTGTCTCTTTTCCCTACTTCAGTACAGCTTTCCATAAAAATAGGGACAGTCATTGCTGACTTTGTCATAGCAGGGTAAACAGCATTTTTTGTGTACTGCTCGGGCAAAGAATTTTATTTAATCATTCATGTTTGATATGCAGAAGGAAATGTGCCACAGTGAAAATAATAAACTTGAAGAAAGCAAAGCTTCACAATGTTATCCTGTTTAGTGTGTTATCCTGTGATCAAAAAGCTACATGACTGCATGTCCTAGAATGTTTACAACATTTGAAGAAGCTTTTTTGCCAGAAAATTTAAAATTTTTTTGAAAATGAACATTTTTATGTAGTAGTAAAGAGAAAATATGAAGAAGTAAAACATCTACCTCTCCACTGAGCAAATGACTCTAGTTATGGAAATTGTTTCCTTCTAATTAATTCACGCAGAAGCACCTACCAGACAGAGCAGTGGATGTTGTCTTACTGTAATCTGAACTTTTTATATGTCTCTTAAGCTTTATCTTCACAAAGAACAATAAACAGAACAAACAGTACAAATTGTAGTCATAAAGTTTACATACATAGTGATAAGAATGTTAAAGTGTATTGTATTTTTGTATCAAGAAACATTTTTATTAAATTATCAGTTATGACATAGGCATTCATATATTTATATAAATGAAAACAAACCATATTGACTTAATCGTAGTTGCAAGTATTTTACATCACGAACCATTGACATAAATTTAGTTGCAAACATTATACATCACTTGTAATCTACCCAGTCACTGTCAGTTAAACATTACATAGCTCATTCATATCTTGCCTTCTTTTAAATCACATTCATCCCCTGTATGTATTCTTCCCCATTCTCATTTTTTCCTATGTAATTTGCTCCTACCTTTTTCTATGGATTCAAATTCCTGTTGTTTTATCTCTGCTACTATATTCACTACTTCTAGTGCAGTTGGTTTAGACTTTGATTTCCATTTTCTAGTAACTGCTTTTTTGGCAGCCACCATAGTTAGACTCAGCAGTGCCGTACTATGGCTGGGCAATTCTGATTCTGTATCACAGCTCAGAAAAAACATTTCCCTAGTTATACCAAATTGCTCACCTAGTATCCCTGATAGAGTTGCATGCAGGGAATCTTTTAAAGTCTGCCAATTCATTACACTCCCAGAAAATATGTGCTCAATTACCTGTTTCTTCCCAGTCTATTACATTTCCCTCTCTAGTTATCTACTCCCAGTACCTGGTTCCTTTTTCCGGTTTTCTCAAATAAATTTTAGAACCCTCTTGCCTATTGTCTGTATCCCTAATTGCAATCATCCCTATTGGCAGAATCTCCTTTCTCCATTCTTGTGTTGGCTTAGTTCTTATAATAATTTCTGCTATTTATAGTATTCTGTAGGATTATTGTTCTTCTTAAAGGTCTACATTCAAAATTCCAGTCTGCCCTTCTTTTTTTGAGCTTTCCCCTGTTTTATCATCATCTCTTTTCATTTTGAATTATAGGTTTCTGCTTGTGCTATGTATAAGAGCCTTAACTGTGTAGCTCTGAAATACCCCTTCAGATTGGGTAATCCGAATCCGTCTTGTTCTATTGAAAGAATCAACTTCTCCCACTTGACCCTTGCCATCTTCCTTTCCCAGATAAAATCCTTCAGTTCTTTATTAATTACTGCCCACATCATCTCCTCTGGTTGATAAAAATATGCCTGACCTGTGTATAACATTAAAGGGACTAAAAACATATTTTTCAAACAACTTTATTATCACTTCTGGCATAGGCAAGTTTGCATTCGTATAAAAGTAATCAAATTATAATGTAAACATTATACTTCACATATTGCTATAGATCATATAATCTAAGCAACATTACATAACTTATTCAATTCCTGCCTTTTTTTTTCTTTTTTAAACAAGAAGAATCTTTATTAAACCATCACTTACTAAACCGGCAATCATACATTTATATAAATGAAAACAAACCACACCGACACCACCCTAGTTAAAATCATTTTACATCACAAACCATACTGACACACTCCCAGTTGCAAACATTATATATCACTCATAATCTACCCAATCTTTTTCAGTCAAACATTACATAGCTCATTTAAGTCATACTGCCTTTTAAACCTCATTCTTCCCTTGTCTGTATTGTTCCCACAATTCCCATTTTTTCCTATGTAGTTTGCTATTACCCTTTTCTAACTGTCTCAGTGCCAGTTGTTTTATCTCTGTTACTATATTCACTACTCCTACTATAGCTGGTTTAGATTTTGATTTCCATTTTCTAGTAAATCCGTTTTTGGCAACCACCATTATTAGATGCAGCAAGGTCTTATGTCTAGGCAATTCCGATTCTGTATCATAGCTCAGAAAAATCATCTCCCTCATCAGACCAATCTGCCCACCCAACATCTCCGACAGTGCATCCCACAGGGAATCCATCAAGTCCAATTCACCACATTCCAGAAAATATATTCCCAATTGCCTCTTTCTTGCCTGTCATACTTCCAACATTTGCTGTCTGCCTGAAGAAAAAATCCTCTGGAGTCTACTTGGGGGATATAGAAATATCTATGTTTGTCTTTTCGGCTTTTCTCGGGTTAGGGGTCGCCACAGTGGAACTGCAGTCCGCTAATGATTGGCAGTCAATTTTTATGGTGCTGAGTTGCCAGCCTGACACCCATTCACGCATATCTTTAAAAGGACTAAAAACATTTTTAACTGCTTGTATGTTACTGTCCATATCCATATAATATAGCTTCCAGCTTTTCAGTTTTTGTATTAGCTTTTGTTTAGTCTCTTCACATGTATCCTTAGCTACCACACCAGCATCATTTTTAATCCATACTCCTAAATACTTAATTTTATCATGTCCCCCATAAATATGGTTATTGCTGGACCAATTCATGTGTGGGTACATAATTTACTGTTATTGCCTTTCTTTTAGCTTCAGTAATTTTGTATCCTGAAAAGATTTGAAACCGTCTCAAAATGTTCCGCAACATTGTAATGTCCTTTTCTGGTTTTATCAGGTATATCATCTGCAAATAGATCCAGCTGTTCTTGACTACCATACAAAGTATATCCTTGAATTTCTGAGTCCCTTTTTTCTTTGCTAGTGGTTCTAAATATAATGAAAATGACAAAGGGGAAAGAGGACACCCCTGCCTGATTCCTCTACTCAAGCAGAAATTATCAGAGGAACCCACCCACTCTAATTTTTACCTATGATCCATCATGTATCCTCCTAATCAACCTTGAAATTTTATCAGTGAATGCAAAAACTTCCAGTGCCTTGCTCATAAAGTCCCACCATACTCTGTCAAACACTTTCTCTACATCAAGACCCACTAACAACAGTTGTATTTTCTTACATTTTGAATCCCTCTGGATCATCGGTGTTCTGTTAATATTCAAACGTTTGCCTCCCCTCCACAAAAATCACATTGATCCATATCTATCAATTTTAGCATCGCTTTTGCCATTATTTTAACCATATCGACATAAATACTTTATAAATCATGGTTTTAGTATTGAAATGGGCCTGTATGAAGCTGGATCTAATGGATCTTTTCCCTCTTTAAGAATAGCAACTACCACCGCATTCTTCCAGGATGTTGATACTTCTCCTCCTTTTAAAATGCTATTAAACAAAACCTTTCAGATCTTTATAATTTTTTCCCTCCTAGCTTCCAAACGTCTACAGGAATGCCATCTATTCCTGGGGGCTTTCCTGTTGATTTGGCTATACATCACCATTTTTATCTCATCCCCTCCTATCCTAACTGTTAGAAATTGAGCCTCATCTATCTCTATGGCATGTTTAATTCTTCCATAAACATTTCCATTTTTACCCTTTCTTGATTTCCATATTTCTCTGCTTGATAGAGATTTTCACAGAATTTCTGAAATATTTCTAATAATTCTGCAGGATCTGTTATCTTCCTTGTTACAGGCTCCCTAAGTCTGGTGACAGTCCTTTCTATTTTCTGTTGCCTGAGTCATTGTGCTAAAAGATTTTGTGCTCTAGAGTTATTAGCAAAAAAAAAAAAAAAAAGCAATTTTTTAAAACTTATGCATATTATCGAGGTAATCCCTTATTTTCTGTTTAGCATTCTGCAGTTGCACCTCTTCTTGTTCTGTGAGATTCCCAGTCCCTCTTAATAATTTTTACTTCTGAACCATATCTCGCTTTCTTTTATTTCCACCCTATTTTTAAACTCAGCTTTAATTTTATCCAACTCCCTAGTTTTTTCAGAAGTTGTTTCTATTACCCTTTCCTTAAATTCGTCTCTTTCCAATAGATAGATGGGAAAGTGCCAGTGTCTCATTTTTATTTCGTTACCCTGTGTTTTTATTCTAGTTAGTACTGGCGCATGATCTGAAATCGTTACTGGGTGATTATTAAGACCTTCAATTAAATGCACATGTTTCTGTGAAATGTAAGCTCTGTCTAGCTTAGCCCAATTTTTATATCTTGGGGAATAATATTTAAATTCACTCCAAACTCCTAGTACTGAATTCACATACTCCATGTCAAATATTTTCATAACTTTCTTCAAAAATTTACCCTCCTTTGTTATATTTTCCCTTCTTGGGCCCCAGGCACATCTTCACTGTTGCAAATCAAGTTCCAGTCCCTACCTATAAGCAGTATTCCTTGCTGAAAGCTGATTATTTCTCTCAGAATTTTCTTAAGCTCTGTTGTAGCAGTTTTAGGTGTAATATAAAAACATACCAGTGTAATCCTTCTCCCTACCAGTAGCCTTTTAGTACTAAAAATCTACCATTATTTTATCTTCTTCTGTAACTATTGGAGCTCCTCTTGCAATTAATATAAGTACTCCTGTTTTCCTTTGTCCCAGGCATTCTGCTGATAAACCATCCAGAAAACCCTTTTTATCAAATTCACATGTTCAGGTTTTTCCAAGTGGGTCTCCATCTAGCACAACTATTTGCAATCTATGCTTTTTGTAATATAGTTCACTACTCTTTCTTTTTTCTACTTATCTGTTAGAAAACTAACATTTAAAGACATTACAGAAAGCATTATCATGTTATTATTCCCACTTTGTATGTATAACAGCTTTTTGTTAAATGTCTAGTTCCAGATTTTGTGTTACATGCATAACACATTTTGGCAGGTTGATATTTTCTACAGTTGTTTCTTATATCCATTTGAGCCTATGCCTCATCTTACAAAACTTTGTTTTATTGAAAGCCCTCAAACAAAAAAGAAATACACCTCAATACCTCCTAAAACATGTTAACTTAGTAATAGCACAGAAAACTGTGTGTTTCTTCAAATTTAGCATTATCTTCCTAATAGGAACAAATGTTCCAAACTGACAGCCACACCTGAGACCTGAGTTAACCTAAAAGAAAGGTTATCCATGCTAAGACGCATGGTGCAGCCTGTGCTTCAACTAAGTGCTGTCTTGTTTTGTCACATCTTTATATCTCTTCTAGCTGAATAAACACTTGAATGCTTTCAGAGAACATTATCTCCTAGCCATTTTCCTTGTGTTCATAGGTTTGTACTAGGCTAACGGCCCTTGTAAGCCATTTTAAGCCTAGCCAATTACCGTATGTAAGTATTAAACACCATACCTTGTGTTTGTAAGGTAAACATCTTAACCATTATGCCGACCTCTCTATCAGATTGCCTTCTGGATATGTGAGAACCAGATACAGAATTGCTAATAAGCATACATTTATTTGCTGGAAAAAAAGCCTTATAATAATCAATATTCTTTTCTCTTTACTTGCTTTCTCTTAAAACTTGTTACAAGATTAAGCTAATGGCCTTAATCCAGCCATTTCCCTATGCAAGAATGAGATAAGGCACACTATTTTTTTCTTTTGTCATGGTCTTTTAACCAGATTTCTTTCCTTTTCTTTTTTTTACATTGCAGTGCCTACATTTCTTAAAACTGAACAAGGAGAAAGGGATAAGCAGGGAGAAAGAAAAAAGAGAGAAAAACAGCAGTACCTATTTACATTAGGATCCCCATTATACTTATAAATAGCTGAGAAAACTTTACTTTAGAGGATGCAAAGAAAATCATGCTCTATTAAAATAGTGCCATTAAGAAAAAATATTTTACTTATTTACTTTCTTCCTCCTTCTCCCTTATCCTGAGTATTTTTCCAAACATTAATGACATGAAATAGGTCATATGCTTTTGAGTCTCCTAAAAGTTAAAGAGTCCAAACGAGTCCAGTATTTCAAATTTTCTTGTGTCATGTTTAACAAATGCTTTGTAATCCCACATTTGTCATTTTTCAAGTTATTGGTTTTATTCCTGTCCATCTCCATCTCCAAAATCCTGTCTCTGCTTCATTTCCAAAGTAATCTTGATCCTTCTAGTCGACTCTTGTGCTTTTTTCCTTCTTTCAAGCATTTTCCATTGAAACATTGGAAAAGGTTTCACTAGCATAGTGTCTCTGTGGTCTTTATTACCAGAAGAACAATAATATCCTTCTGTTTTTCACAGTCGCTTCTTATTGGACAAATCTTTGTATTTCCTCCTTAGCATGTACTTCATCAAAAAACGATTGTGTTCCTCCAGGGAAGAATATTTTGAAGACAGCTGGGAATAGCAGTTTCAATCTTCTCAACATTCCCTTAAAAGTGGAATAAATTTACTCATCTTCTGCTTGGTGTTTAATGAATAGTCATTCTCCACAACCACTCTATCTCTCAGTATTAGTATGTTGTCTTTCTGCCACAGTTTTGTCAGAATCAACTCCTAATCTTTTCCATTAAAGGTCTAGGTTGCTTTCTCATAGCCAGTTTTAGAGCATAGACATGAAGTGTTCTTTCAGTTGACAATTGGTGTGGAATACCAGTCCAGTTGCTTATTTGTGCTTCTATAACATGAATATAGTCTGTTCCTTCCAGCTTCACTGATTACAGCAAAAAATCTCAGGTTTTACCTATGTGCACTGTTCTCTAATTCTGGAACTTTCTGAAACATCTCTTCTCGAGCAGTCTCATATTCAGCCAGCCTTTTCTTTATTTCGACCTCTGATTTTTGCAGTTTTATCACCTCATCTGAATATCTCTTTAAAGTTTCTTCCATTTTTTCCAGCCTTTTATTGTTTGAGTTGATATACTTCATTAGTGTTTTGTTTATTTTAATTAGGTCTTTGTACAGTTGCCTTATACATTCCTCTAGGTTACTGGAAGTCATGCCTGGAGCTTGTACTGCTTTTTGCTGAACAGCTGCAGTACTTTTCCCTGTCAGTGTTTTTTCCTCACTTTTTTTAGCTGATTTTCTTTCAGGTCCTAGTATTTCTTTTTTCCGGCATCCAGGCAGTGCATTTACTAGCCAGTTACTGAAATTTACCCATAAATATAAATCCATTGGCTTTGTCTGCTAAGTTTCTGTTTTTAAACAGGGAGAGCTAGAATTAAGCTGTTGCTCAGTGTGCAGCCATCTCAGAAGTTCAAGCAGTATGTTGTACTGATCTTGTGTAGAAAAAAAATAGGAAATAATTTGTGCCTAAGTTAAAACAAAATGAACTTATTTTATGAATAACAAAGTCTTCTGTCAGTCTTTAAAAATTTTAAATGTATTCATTATTTTTGCATAATATTAGTGAAATGTATTTATTGACCTCATGAACTCACCTGGTTAACTGTTTTGGAATATTTAATGAATACAAAGACTGCCATATGTAAGATCATATTATGTTTGTTAACTACATATTCAAAAAGTCCCAGCATTACTTAATACTGAGTAATATATCCTCTTAATTCCAAAATGACTGTAGCAGCTTTAGTACTATGATTACTTAGTTGTCCAGTAAATAATCCAGCCCACTACACTGAAAGCTGTTATCTTGAAACATTGGAATGTGTTTTAAGTTGGGTTCTGCAGGTGGGGGAATAAGTCTTGTCCTCCATGCAAATTCTTTTCACAGAAGAAATGTGCGATTGTTCGACCATGTGCTGCTCGATGAAGTGATTTGTTTTTATAAACCCACTGCAGCCATTTGCATACATAACTGTACAAATTGAACATGTAACATTTAAAGCTACAAAGAAGGAAACTAGTTTTGTGGGTATTATATGCCTTTTGCATGAACTAAGTATAAAACAGTTTAGTAAATGTTACAGTATTTCATTGTGTTTTGCCAGTCCTGGTGACATTTAATGAATTATCTTTTTGTCATGTCAGTAAATTTTACATAATATCACAAAAAATGTAATTTGTGAGATTGTTTGATATGTACTTGAAGCAGGTGTCTTATTTCTCACTTCTGATACCACAAGAGGAGTGGTTTCTGGCCCAGAAATTGTAGTTTATTGGCAGTTTGGGCAGTTTTTTCCATCTCCTTCAACTTTCTGGTCTAAAAGCCCGCATTTGCGCTTTTCTCGCCTTTCCTGTAACTAGCGTAGTCCAGATACAAATTTGCTGTGTCCAGGACTGTATGTAAGCTTCTGAGCCCCCCCCCCAAGCCTTTCTGTGTTGGAGGGAAGCCTTCTAGCTTATCAGTAGGAGTGGTAAGCACTAGGTAGTCTTATCTACCACAAGAGGAGTGATTTCTTGCCCAGAATTTGTATTTTATTGGCCGTTTGGGCAGTTTTTCCATCTCTTTCAACTTTCTAGTTTAAAAGCCCACGTTTGTGCTTGTTGCCCACCTTTCTTGTAACTAGTCTAGTCCAGATACAGATTTGCTGTATCCAGGACTGTTTGTAAGCTTCTGAGAGGTGCCAAAGTCTGCTCTTCAATTTTTCCCTTAGATCTGCTAGTTCTCTCCTCTCCTGCACTTTTGCTAGCTTATTAGACTAGCACTTTACCATACCAGACTTCTTGTAGCAATTGTTGTAGCACACAAAAGTGCTACCAGCACTAAACATTATACAAGGAAACAGCTCCAGTACTTATTATTAATGCCCACCCCTCCAGACATGTCTAAAGGTCAGTTCCCTGTGCTTTCTCCTATTAATCTGGTGAACTTGGGCATCCTGAGGCAATGTAGCAACTGCTTCATGTGCACGGACAACCCTCTCCTCTTAACTCCCAACACTCAAACTTGCGAGAGATGCACTTATATATCCAAATTGAAAGCCACACACTCTCCAGCCAAGACCGGAATAGCTGGTCAAGAGGAGAAGGTCAACACTTGCACCACACCACATGGAACACATAGCCCTCCAGAACACACACCAGCACTACCTTCACATAAAAAACACAAACCACACACCCATCTTTATGGAGGCTCTCAATAAAAATCTACCCAAACAGAAGAGACCTTCAAGGCAGAAATGCACTTGACCTGGACCACAACACTAATCACGATATCAATAATTCTCCTAAACAGTGTGCCACTCAACCAAAGATCCTAAGGCAAAACAGCATGCCCAGCACACTAGTCATAGGTGACTCGATAGTGAGGCACACTGATGTCTCACTCATAAGGTTGAATAAGGAGAAAGTAACAGTCAGCTGCCTGTTAGGTGCCAGGATCCACCACATAAAGCACGCACTCAGGTCCCTCAACAACAGGTACAAATTTGACTCTGTCATTGTACATGTGGATGTGAATGACCTGAGACATACCTCCCTGGACTACATGAAAAAAGACATAGAGGAGCTCTCAGATTATGTAGCCCAGGTGGGTATGACCCTAGCCCTGAACAACATCCTACCATCACCCACAATGATACCGCAGTACAAGCAGAAAATGATTGATTTCAGCAATTGGTTAAGTTTCTGGTGTCATTCTAAGGAGATCCAGTATCTGTCTGCCTGGGATGATGTGATTGACAGACCTCGATGCTTTGCCAAAGATGGCCTGCATCTCTCACCCCTTGGCTTCTGGATACTGGCCAAGACTCTTGCCACCCCTATAGTGCCTTTTTTTACACGGTGTTCCAAAGACCAAATTACCACCCTAACAGCTACAAACAAATACAATCTGAGGGTCTTGCTGCTCAGTGCTAGAAGTCTAAATTTCAAAATGCACTTGCTTGAAGCACTCCTTAAAATGATGAACATCGACATTTGTGCTGTAACAGAGATCTGGTTCAAGGCAGCAGTAATAACCCCTGCACTACCAGGCTATAACTCATTCCACACCTTTCTGCCCCAGAACTTGGACCGAAGCTCCAAAGGCAGTGGTGTTTCCATATTCATAGAGGATGCTCACACCTCCAGACTGGTAGCCCAACATAATGCATCAGAGATACTTCAGGTGCAGTTAACATTGGGTAAGAGAGCGATTCAGGTCGTAGCCTGTTATAGGTCCCCAACCATGTCCCAAGACTCTCTCTCCACATTCCTAAGCACCCTGGAGAATATTAGGGTCCAACCTAAGACACTCATACTGGGTGACTTCAACTACCTCTCCATTAACTGGGAAAACTACTCATGTACCAGTACACTTCCCCAACGTTTCCTGGAATTCATTAATTCCAATGCCCTGGACCAGCTCGTTCTTACCCCCACTAGAGGTAGCAACATCTTTGACCTGGTCATTACTAACATGGGCGACTGTTGCTCTACACCAATAGTTAACTCCTCCCTGGTTAGATCCAATCACAAACTAATCACCTTGAAAATTCTCCCCCCCCCCCCCAAAGGTAACCACCATGAAAAACTTCTTCAAAGCTAGCTTTGGGCTCCTAAAAACAGAGATGGCTAACTTAATGGCACCTATGCAAATGGAGAATAGTTGCATGACCCCCGACTCATACACCAATGCACTGTATGAACATGTACACAAATGGATGGATTTCGCCATATCCAATAGAACCAAGACGCTCTCCTCCAAAAAATGTTAGCCAGTCTGATGGTCACCTGCCATAAACAAACTCTACAACAGAAGGACTAAACTGATGTGGAATAAGGTGAAGTCCTAAGACTGGAAAAATTCCCTTTTCAACAAAAAAGTTGAGATCCCCCATCAAATCCTCTAAAGCTAATTATGAAAACCGAATTGCAGCAGATAGTAAACACAACCACAAGGCCTTCTATAGTTATGTAAAGAATCTCCATGGCAATACCCAGATTTGCTGTGGGCTACTGCATAATGGTACCTCTTATACTAAGCCAACAGATATTGCCAATATACTGGCCGACAGATTCAGTGCCAAACCCCCCCCCCCAAAGGACCAATCACAGTACCAGTAGATTGCCAGGTACCCAATATTACTGCTGCACAGGTTAAAACAGCACTGTCCAAGGCCAAGAATATAACTTCTGTAGGACCTGACAGTATCCCTGGTTGCATTCTACATGAACTACAGAGAGAACTAGCACCTCATCTGTGTGCCCTGTTCAATCACCACAGCCTCACCTCAGGCTTTTTTCCTACTGAATGGCGCACTACTATAGTCATACCTCTCCACAAAGGAGGAGTGACTACAGACCCTGGGAACTATCGCCCCATTAGCCTGACAAGTCTGATAGGTAAAGCTGAGGAATGCATCATCGTGGACATAATGAACAAGGATATAGGGAATCTCCAAACTGGACCCCACACAGTTTGGTTTTGTAAAGGGTAGATCATACCTGCTCAACTTGGTCGACTTCTTTGAGTCTGTCACCAGAGCTGTGGATGAAGGCAAGGTGGTTCATACAGCCTACCTTGATCTGGCCAAGGCCTTTGATACCATTCTCCACTCAGGAATCATAGAAAAACTCACTAAGCTAGGCATCAACCCCTATATCACTAGGTATGTTGCAAACTGGCTCACAGATAGAACCCACAGTGTGAAAGTAGCTGACTCCAAGTTAGACTGCAGACCAGTCACGAGTGGAGTCCCACAGGGCTCGGTCCTGGGTCCTCTCCTGTTTGGTATCTACTTCTCAGAAGTCCAGGCCAACACGAAGGGACTCTGGCTGACAAAGTTCACAGACAATTGTAAGTTGGGAGACATTATTAACTCCCCAAGTGATGTTGACATCCTACAAAAAGGCTTCACTGAGACCAACGACTGGTGTCAGAACCATGGCCTTAAGCTCAATGCCAAAAAATGTGTCGTCATCCCCTTTGGGGAAAAACCCATTTCCCATGCATTACTACATTGATGGTAGTCCACTGAACACAGAAGGTGTTATAAGAGATCTGAGAACACAGGTTGACAGCAGCCTGTCTTTTGATCAGCACATTGCCACTGTGGTCAGAAAGTCCTTGTATGTGGCACATCTCATTACTAAGGGTTTTGCATCCAGGAAGAAAGAGGTTATTGTCTCCCTCTACTCTTCCCTCATTAGGCCAATCATTGAGTACAATGCCCTATTTGGCATGTACTTCACTAGACACCTGCAACAACTGGAGAGGCCGCAAAATTGCCTCACAAAGAGGATCCTAGGCCTTAAACACTTGTCCTATATGGACATACTCAAAAAACTCCAACTATTCTCTGTCTCATATCGCCTACATAGAGGCAATCTCTGCTTGACTTACAAATCCATGTCTGACCCAGCTCTGTTAGAAATGCTACATCTAAAGAAATCCCAATCCCTCCGCACCACATGCTCCAGAGACCTCAACCTCATTACCACAGTCAACAGAACATACTGGAGGGACAGGTTCATAACCCAGAGACTGCCCATGCTATGGAATAGACTTCCCATACATGTCAAACAGAGCACATTACTGGCCCTCTTCAAGGGAAATCTTGATGAGTGGATGGGAAATAGAAAATTCACCCTGGGGATCACTCCATTGACTCTACTCGACAGAGGCACGGGGAATTAAGGTCAGGTGGCATGATGCCAAGGTAACCCTATAGGCTAGGCTTGTAAAGGCTCCAGGGCCATTAACCTAGTACACATCTATGAACCTGTGATATTTGTCTGCAAGATTCATAATTTTAACACCATAAAAGACTAAAACTAACTCAAAATGAACTGTAACTAAATAAAACTAAATAAAACAGACCAACGGTCTAAAACACCAACTTTAATGATGGAAAAACATACAAAGCAACTGGTAAGTGCTTTTGTCCCACTCATGGAACTTCATCAGACCAAGTTGCAATAATCAAAACTCAGTTAAATAATCAAATAAAATCACATGACCTACTTACATAATTTATTTAACCCTTTCCTTTTCAAAACCACCTTATAAATTTCCCTTTCATTTATACCAGGGAAAATGCATGCATTTAACCTAACCTGCCAACAATATTCTTTCCAAACTGTCTTCATCCGCTTCTAACCTTACATTATAGTTTAAAACCTGATATATAATACCAAATCTAAAATAAACCGTATGAAGTTTTAAACTGTACTGGCTTATAACATGGTTTGCTAAACTTTTACCAAGATCTTTGTTTTCTACAGCCCTTAAATGCTCATACATTCTCTTGTTAAACACCCTAGAGGTTCTGCCTATATAAAATGCAGGACATAACCCACATAAGGCAACATATACTATGAACCTAGATCTACAGTTATATTCTTGTATCAATTTAATATTATAATTTCTAGCAACTATTTTCACCTCATTGCCTTCAACAACAAACATACAATTACCACACTTAAACATTCCTACTTTGTCTCATGGTGGTAAACTCAAAAAAAAAAACAAAAAAAAAACATTCTTATAAAAATGCTCTTTTAGATTTTTTTCCCCTTTCAGAAACAAATATTGGGCTTTTCCCAATACTATCTTTAACTCAGCAAAATTAGTAAGAAATTTCCAATTTTTTAACTGTTTAACACAAGCTTCATCTACTGAATTTTGTAATACACATGCCAGCTTATAATTTTTAGTGTTCTTTTTTATCTTGAATTGAACCATTTCTTCGGGCACTCGCTTGTCTAATGCTTACCACTTCATTCCTAGCTTCTTTTGTAATATTATCCGGATATCCCCTACTAAAAATTTTTTTTCTTAACTGTTCACATTCTTGATTACAAATTTTAACTTTAAGATGTGAAGCAGAGTTCCTCCCTAATCCAATTCTAGTGCAGTTTGGACAATTGGATGGGAAACCGGAAATTCATCCCTGGTTTGGCACTTATGTCTCCGATGCAAACAGGTAACCTGTAAATGGTTCATCTTCTAGGCCCATGCTTACACTTTTATCAAGGGTTTCAGAATTCGTCAGAGATTTGGGATGCATGACTAGGCTTTAAAAGGCCCTTGTGGTCATTAGCCTAGTAAACACCTATGAACCTATGATTTTGAATTACATATTTGAATCTCAAAATGGGCAATATTATGTTAACTATTGTTGTATACCCCAAAGTTAATTATTAACTGAACAACATTTCTTCTAAGTCATGCACCCCAAAGATAAATTATTAACTCAACACCATTTCTTAGAAGTAATGTGTGGGTTATTAACAAGTATAAAACTTAATTATTTAAGGAAAAACATTTATCATCATCACAGTCACCATTTTTCTTTCTAATGCATCAAATCAGTTAAGTATTACAGTGGGGAATCTGAAATTGCTGATCAAGTTTGTAGATGTGCACAGAATTACTTAACTTAATAACTTGAAGTAGGGGCATTTGTGTGTGTGCATAAGGTATCTTAAATCATTGCAGTTGTAAACTAAATAAACTCATTTTATATGAAGGACTTGTTTGTTTCTTTGATGTTTAATTTAAGCAAAATTATTGATAATTTCGCATACATGTCCAGTAGTCATTTTAGTGTGTTTTTTTGCTTTTAATGTAAACTCTTCCTGTGCTTAATTTTAGAAAGGTTGGATTAATTTTTCTGCCAGGTATGCTCAGTATTAAGATTCTTGTTATGTAATATGCAGCATATCTTACTTAGACATATATACATTATGCTAGTTATTTTGAGGTCTATTCTTTTTTAAATAAGTTGTGCAGTGTTTAATTGTTAGATGTGCATTAGGTGTTAATGTGCGTGATTATAAGTCAGTTGTTATGTGAGCTGTTTTATCCTAACAGTTTGGCCTGTGACTGTGTACATTTATATTAAACATTAAAATCCAAGTTTTAAAACTCCTTACTTTTATATCTTCTTGATCCTGTGTTGTTCCTTCCAGCCATCTCGTTGGTTGTGTAACCACCCTTGTGGTGGATCTGAGCTGACAGACTTTCACACTGATGGTTCTTCAGTGCTTGAGTTCTCCCATTTCCCATGGAGCTATACAGTTCCTCTCTTCCCTCAAATCTTGTTTGCCACTCTTCACACCAGATGCAGTGTTCCAGTGGTCTTTCCTTAATCAGAAGAATAAGTACTTTTTTGATTTTATATTGCCTCTTTTTCCACTTCTAAAGTTGTGGTCTCTGTCTAATTTTTACAGCCTATCAACAACTTTTTACTAATTTTTTTTTTTTTTTTTTTTTTTTTACAGCTTCTCTTGTTTCTCTTTCAGAGATCTACTTAAGCCTCCTGTCATCTGACAGGACATTTCTTGGACTTCAGAATTTTGGTACTACTAATTTTTTCTGCGTTCACTAACTTGGATTTCACCACACTATTTTACACAAAGTCACAATTCTTTTTTTCCTTGTCCGAGGCCTTCCTAAGACTATTAAAAAGTAATTTTAACTAACTGCACTTGCTCCTGTACTTTATCTAATTTTTTTACTGGTGAATATTTGTCAGTTTCACTATTCATTATAGAGTTGGAAAAGGCATCCGGCTTTAAAAAATGTTTGTAAAGCGTGGGCATAAAATCCTGCCACAGGGCCCACAAAAGCGGTTTGTCCTTTGCCCTGGACCTGAACATATAGATGCTGAGTGTGACAGTTGTCCTTTGCTTGGTCCTCATTCATTGATCAGTGAAGCAATCTTGTATTAAAAAGCCTTTTCCCTGCCATAGCAGGAGAAGTCAGACAGTGTTCTTACACTTCAGCCACATAAAGGTGCTGAGAAGCAGACAGCTAAGGCTCCAGACAAAAAGAGAAAGGAAATGGAGCAATAAATTTAAAGAGAAGGGGAAGAGATCTTCTAACTCTCCTCCGTCTTCTTCTCCTGCACCAAAAGTTTCCAAACCTTCTACATCTTTGATTTCTCCTGTTCTGACCACTCCTGAAGAGTCTTTACCTTGTCCCTCAATGTTAACTATCCTCAACTCCAAAACAATTGTAATCCCTAACAAATTTTCCAAGAAAATGAAAATGACCATAATGAGCTCCCACTCCTATGAGAGGGAGCTCTTGAGGCTTGTGAGCTCAGGACTTCCATCTGCAGCCTGTGTTAGGTCTGCTAGTTCCTCCAGAAACATGGTAAAATTTGATTGGGAAGAGATGATAAGGATTTTGTGAGGGCATAAATAAATATGGAAGTCATTCCTTTTCCTTCCTTTCTTGGGCTGGATAGGACTGTTCCTCCCATCCCATTAGATTTGCTCTTTCCCCGACTTCCATCTTGGAGTTGACGGTATCTGAATTGAGATTACTCCAGTCATCCACCTGTTGGGGTTGATGCAGTTGGTGCAGTAGCCAACAGCACTTCATCTGAAGGTGTCAGTCAAGTGTTTCTTGGGTTTGAGTATTTGACACCCATGTGGGTCCATTTGTGACTTCAAGTTCCTTGGTCCTTAATAATTCTGTTCCAGTCCTCATCTCAGATCTGACTACCACTTCAACATGGGGGATATAACTGCCTAATCTGTCCACTTTGTCAACTTTAGACTTGGGGGTAGCTCAAGCACTGTCAACCTCTGCATTCAAGGCGTTTGAGTGCATTTTGGCTTGCAAACTTATACAGGAATGGGATGCCACTAGTGCTTCAACTCCACCCTTATGTCCAATTCCTTTTTTCCCTTTCAGCACTATTAGTCTCAAGGGCAACCTAGCTCTGAAGGTCTTCATCCATTCCTTTAACCAGGAGACAGTAACACTTTCAACTGTTTAGAAGGCTTTCCCCCTGAAGGCCACAAGAAGTGTAAGTAAGAGAAAACACCTTGATTTCCTTATAGAATCTCTCACTGTAAAGACACAGACCTTAATGGATGGAAAGGTTCTCTCCATACTCCTTGACAAAAACACTATCTTTGGAGAAGTCATGAAATCAATGAGGCAAATGGGATACTGGCCAACTGACACTTCTTCCCTGAATGAAGAAGTGTCCATTGAGACCTTTAAAGCTGGTCTACTTCCTGGTGGTTCCTTCTGTTGATTTTGTGAGAGACTTGGATGTAGGCATGCCATGGTGAGACCCAGGCATGGTGGAAACTATTCTTCGGAAACTGGATAAAGTTTTGTTTGCCACTAGCAAAACAAAAGGCAGTTTACATGAGGGCTGCCTTTACAAGAAGTTTATTGGTGTTTAAATAAAGTTGTGAAATGGGAGTAGGGTAAGGCCTCCCAAGGACCTTCCCAATTAGAATAACAGAGTCTGTTGTGGTTGTCGGCCACATATAAAAAGCTACAGAAGAAAGCTCTATGGTCTGTCCTGATAGGGAATCCAGGACAATAGGCCAATTTGGAACATGAGTTAAGCGAGTTTATGCATCAGAATCTTTTTTCCATAAGGGTATTAAATTATACATCTCGCGTGACTCTATTCTAAAGGGTTATGACCGAACAGACCTTAGATTCCTTTCAGAGGTCCCAACAACAGACACAAGGAAGATAATGGAAGCCCAGTTATCCACCTTGTTGTCTAGTACCAGATTGAGCTTGAGGCTGCTATGTAGTGCAGCAGATGGTGCAGTAAGAGCAACGGACACTGGCATAGCAATGCACTGTCATGTCTGGCTGAAACTCTGTGACGACTTGGACAACTTTATGATGCCCTTCCTGAAAACCTTCTCTGACAGATCATCATTGTTTGGTCCCAAAGTTAAGGGTACAGTAATAAATGGTGAGCAGGAAGGAAGATGCTATCTTCCACTGGAGTTTGTTTTGCTGCCCCTCAACTCTATTTTTTTACACGAATCAGAGAGTTGACATTGGTCTCTAGTTTAAGAAATCACAACACTTTTCATAAGATTCTCCTCTGGACAGGGCACCTCTTGGCAGAGGTGGGGAATTCTAATGGACACTACCCCGGGAACAGAGGGGGTCCGCAGAACCAAGGTTTTAGTGGCCTGTTTTCAGACAAACTTTTCAGAGTCCTAAGAAATTACCCAATTGCTTCCCACTCGAGGCAGTCAGGGATACGTTTCCCTTCACTCACAAAGTTGGTCTGTCATCACAGAAGATTTCTGGGTGAAGAAAATAATGTCCAAAGGCTACATCATTCCTTTTTCTTTTCTACCACCACATATACTACAGAGGCCCTTCCAGGTGTTTCATCCTTCCAAAAGAGAACTGTAATGTAAGAAATTTCACAGCTGCTTCAAAAAAGAGACATCCAAGAAGTCTCGCCATACCAGACAGGATCTAGTCTACTCACAATTTTTTTTAGTTTAGTTCCAAAGGAAAGCAAATACTTCTGGCCTATTTTGGACCTCAGTGGCCTAAGTACACATTTGAAAAAGATCAAGTTTTGGATGGTTATAGTACAGCCCTTACTTCCTGTCCTGCAGAAGAGGAACTGGATGTGCTCTATTGACCTTCAAGAGGCATGCTACCACATCAAGATCATGAGGGAGCCAGTCATTATCACTTCTGTACTTTGCCTTTTGGGCTCAAAAGCATCCCAGGTGTTTACCAAATGCATGACAGTAGTTGCAATGCATCCCAGACTGTAAAAGTTCTCCAAATGTTTCCCTACCTGGATGACTGGCTCCTTGCTGCAAGCACAAAGGAATCTCTGACCTTTGCAAGAGACTATTTGGTGACTTCGGTCAATTATTGACTATGTCCATAAACATCAAAAAGACCAACTTGGAGCCTACTATGTCTTTAGTCTTTGTATGTTGCATCTAGAAAAGGCAACTCAGGTTGCAAAACTTCAAGACTCAAGGCTGGTTTCCCTTAGACTACAGGTATAGGAGCTTCCCAAAACTGATATTCCCCCAGCTTCCCTTATTCTTTGTCTGTTAGGCACTGTAGCAGCCTCCATCTTGCTAAGATGTTCAACAGACAGAATACCCTACTGGCATACTGGAAGTACTGCTCTCCTGCTTTCCCTCTTGCAGTCTCTCAAAGCTTCAGGCTCCTCCCCCTGCCTGTCTCTAACTGTGAAGAACCAGTCAGCTGCCAGAGTAAGATAGTCCTTCACAGCCACAGACAGCAGTCCTTATTTTTTTTCTTGTGCCATTGGAAGATAAGAATCTCTGAGATTATTCTCTTCTCACAACTGTAATTTCCTGAGCTCAGATAAGAAGCCTTTATCCTTCCACCACCCGAGTTTGGTAAAGTTTGGGAATCTAACCATATGCCAGTAAGGCAGTCTATTTGTTGAACGTAATACACTTGCATAAGTTCACTTACCTGTAATTGCAGATATTCATAGCACTCACTGCCTTACTGGCAGTACCTTCCCACCATCCCCCTTTAGCTGGATGTCCATCATTTCTGGTTGGTGGTTGCTGCTTTTCTTTGGGGTGTGTGGGTTGGCTTTGGTTTGGAGCACTAGGTGTTCTCAAGTCTTGAATTTATCTTCTCTCCCTTTTGGGCCAAAGGAAAAATCTGAGGGTTGTTGTCTGTGTCTGTGAAGGATTGTCCTGCTCTGTAAGCTCATTGGTACTTCACAGCCATAGACAAGCTGTTGAAGCACCTTAAGCTTTGAGAGACTGCCAGAGGGAGGGTAGTAAGACACTACTAACTATATGCCAGTTAAGCAGGGTGTTCTATGAACATCTACTGTTACAGGTAAGTGGAACTTGTGGAGTTGTATTTTATACATGCCAGGTACTTCATAAGATTACTGCAGTCGACTATGTCTATTCTGTGGTCTCAAGCTGCTCAGTCTCTTCATTGTCCTATATACTGTCCTTCCCTGTGACATGAACATCTGATGCAGTGGATTCAGTCCCCACTGGTTCAAAAGGAATGGCTGGTCATTCTTCTGTTGCCATTGGCTATGGTTACCTAGGACCCCTCCTCTTATGTTGGGGGACGTTACGAAGACAGATCAATCCAAGGAACATGGACACGACTTGAGGCTCACCTTACATCAATGTTTTGAAGATGAAGGCAGTCCTTTTAGCACTGCAGGCACTTCAAGATATCTTTCCAAGGGTGTTAATTCCATCCAATCAGACAACACTTAAGTGGTATGGTACGGCATTAAGCTATGTTTTCATAGCTCTTTCTAATAGCAGTGCACATTCCAGGTCTGTCCAGTCTCCTAACAGACCGGTCAATCACTGCATCCTTGTGCTGTGTTCCCTTAACTCAGCAGTGGCAGGCAAAATATTCAGCCATTGCAGAGGCAGTATTGTTGAAATCTTTTGCTGTCCCCTTGATACAAAATGCAGCAGCTACTTCACTGCTATCATTCCTAGGGGCTGTCAATAATGGACGTTCTTGTCCATCTTTGGTCACCTGGACTGCTGTATACCCCCCCCCCATTCCTCTCATGGTGATGCTTCTTCAGAAAGTATTCCTGTGCAAGGCAACAGTTTTTGCCCTTTCTGGCCCAGGCAAATTTGGTTTTCTATACTTTGGCCTAACCAGATTACCCTGGTCCCTTGATTCACAGCCAGATCTTGTCTCTCACATGTCTGATAAAACTAATCTGGACATTAAGTCTCTCAAGCTGACTGGATGGTTTTCCTGTGACTGCTTTGCCTACAAGAGAATACAGACTCTACCTGCTTTTCAAAAGCATCCTACTAGAAATTTCTACAAAAGTAAATGAGAAGTTTTTTTTTCTATAGGCTATTGCCAAAAGTTTGGATCCCTTCTCAGCTCTGGTTCCTTTTATCTTACAATTTTTAACAAGTCTTTTTGATTCTGGAGCTAGTTACTCAACCATTAAAATCCATCTGGCAGGTGTTTTGAACTGTCGCCCAAGCCTAGGTTCGGTACTTTTCCATTATCGGGACAACAGTTGGAATGAGCGCTTTGAGTGCTGGCACACGCTCGCACTGAGCCAAAGTTAAGAGAGTCATCAGTATCACTTCCTTTTATCGCTGTTGTGAATAGGCACTCATTTCATGGTGTGATGCTTTTCATGTTATTACCGAGCCCTGATTTCCTTTGTATTGTGCTTCTTGACAAATTAATTACGAGGGTTTGGGAACTTGCATCACCTTTTATTGTATTCGTGTACTGTGTAGTTCATGGTGAAGCTTTGGGGTAGACAAGCTCTCTCTCAGGACAAATCCTCCTTTGTACATAAGATAACCTCAGAGATCACCTTGAATCAATCCATTCATTTGCCTGCATTCTTCCCCAGTCTTAGTAACCAAGGAGAGTGTCTGACACATGCAATAAATGGAAATCATGAACTGACCAAGGACAGTACCTGCTTCACACTTTAGATATGCACTGAACTACACCCAAACAAAAGAATGACTAGCTTTTGATATTCTTTTCAGAAGCCAAACTTGGATCCCAAGTGGCCAACCTGGCTGTCAGATTGTATATTCTTTATCTGTCTACTCTTCCAGTGGTTTGAATTTATCATCCAAACCAAAAACTTTCTGCCAGGTCTGTTTCAGCTGCTACAGCTTTTTTCAGATACTCCACTGTAGGTGACATCTGTGCTGCAGCAACGTGGTCAATAAGGCATATCTTTGTCAAGCACTGCAAACCTGACCTTGTATCATGGTCTAGATCTGCCCTTGATTCCAATGTCCTTAAGGGTATCTTGCCCTGATTCCACCAAGGATGAAAAGAATCTGGGGAATCTGTCCAAACTTTCTAGATGGACTGAGGGGACAAAGTAGGATATTAAAGTTATATTCTTAACATAACCGTGGAGTTCTGTTGTCCTTCTCTATCCATTTTGATGTCCAACCCACCACCCCCATTCCAAATCGATACCTTCCTTTCTGGAGGTACCTAGTAGTCCTTGGCCCAAAACTTTTACTTGTAGCCAGACCTCTCAACCAATCAGGGACAAATTTGAACAGAATCAGGGAAAAGTCAGGAAAAAATCAGGGACTATCAGGGACACACTTAAAATATTAGTGCTATTAACTTGAAACATTGAGAGAATCGGAGCATATGAATTAATACACCTTTTCTAAAGTAAAAGAAGTGTATAGCTCTTAATTATTGTCATTATTCATTAAGTGTAATTCACCACCTTTCTGCCCAAAGTCACTAGTTTTAGGAGGGATTCAGAGGCACAGAGCTAAATTTGAGTCAAAATCAGGGATGTCCCAGAAAATTAGGGACAGTTGAGAGGTATGCTCCTAGCCCCTTTCATATCCTCCTCCTTGGCATACAATTCTGGGTAAACTCAGTCTGGGGCAAGAGAAGAACTGCATAGCACTATGGGAAATGGGAGAGTCTGAGCACTGGCGAAACATCTGTGTGAAAGTTTGCCAGCTTGAATCCTCCATGAGGACAGATAACCTAAGCATCAAGATGGATAAAGCAGGATAACAAGGCTCTATCATTGTACGTAGCTTTTATTTTTTTTCCTAGACATACAAGGATGGACATGGTGAAGCCATCAGCAAGACAGAATTAAGTGCATCTTATTAATCTTTCAGTACGATGTTAATCGAGAAAAATACCAGTAATACTTGCTTATGCTTTTAACTGTGAGATGCTTATTTTAAGTTAAATGGATTTTTGTGTAGTGTTGTACATAACAGAACGCTTTCATCATGCAGGAAATGCACCGTTTATTGTGAATCATTACGTTCCTCAAATGTTAAATGAAAAACAATGCCATTCTTTTGTCTTTAAAAATTTTCTGCTTTCTGGCCAGCTGAAATGTTTTGTTTTTAATAATAGGGGCTGCAGATCTTAACAGGCAGACTACTACTGCTTCCTTTGACTCATTTGGCCTTACATATTTATTATAATTTCCTTCTAAATTCCTTGATTTTTTTTTTTTTAGCAATAGACAACCTTATACTGGCAAAAAACATAGGTAGCATGCCTTAGATTTTCATCCTAAGAGTCATCAGTAATGAAGTTACACAGCTGTAGGTGGACATTTGACCCTTGGCTTGATTTTTTTGTAGTGTTCAGCTGCCTGGTGTGTATGCAAATGTGTGTGTGTGTGTGTGTGTGTGTGTGTGTGTGTGTGTGTGTGTGTGTGGATGCAGTCTTGAGTTGCAATACTTGCATAATCTGTTGTGTTTTTATTTGCTCCCTGAATTAAATATTCAATCCTTTCTGCCTTACTAGTTGTGTGGTAGCTCGGTGGCCTCAATCCTAGCAGTTATAAGTACAAATTTTCCATTACCTATTTTTTATATTAGAGATTGAGAGTTTAGGGGTAGTGCGTTCGCAACAAGGTCACAACAGAATCTTACCAACAAATGTCCTTGAATCTTTCAGATGTCCAGAAGAGTTTCATTTAAAGTTTCTTTTTGTTTGAGAGAGGATCACAAGAAATTTAATAAGAGTACTGTAACAGGAAGAGGAGAAAGAAAACAAACAGAAAAAAAAAATAAGCAAATTCATTGTTTTAACTTTTGTTTACTGCCAGAGTATACTACTTTTTGCCTGAACTCTATTAACAGCAGCTAAAAATTTGGTCAAGGAAATTCTTGGGGGGAAAAAAGTAAGACACAAAGGGAGTCATTCAGCTATAAATGTATACATACTTATGTGCACATACAGACACAAATATATATATAATATATATATATATATATATATATATATATATATATATATATAAATATATTATATATATATATATATATATATATATATATTATAAATATATATATATTTTATATATATATTATATATATATATATTTTTATATATATATATATATATATGTGTGTGTGTGTGTGTATATATATATATATATATATATATATATATATATATATGTATGTATATATATGTATGTATATATATATATAGTAAACAGTATTTCAGATAAATGCACAAGTTATTGTCAGGTATTTCTGGTGGCGGAAGCTGTTGAATGCTTTTATTGATGAAATGTCCAGTGAGTTGCAGTAAGTGGGGGTTGATAGAAATGCCAGCTTTTATTGAGGAGATGTCCAGAGAGTTGCAGTAAGTGGGAGTTGATAGAAATGGCAAAACCTTTGGATGTACCAAAAGTTGCAATTAGATGTGTGTGCATGTGTTTGCGAGTTAAGATTAGAGTTAGACAGTGAGTGTGTGCGTGCAGGTTAAGGTTAGAGTAACAGCCAAGAAAGGTGATAAGATTTTATGTTGTACGTGTGTGTGTGTGTGTTTCTTATTTAGTGGTGCTCAGGGAAAAGGTTTTTAATAAGGTAGTATGTAGGGCTGAGGTTAAGTCCCCCTCCCACTCTTAGTAATGGATACTAACTCTACCTTTGCCCTCAACTCCAGCCTTACTGAAAACTCTTTTCTAAGAGCATCACTAGCAGACAGAAGGTGTTGGCAAGTTAGTGTAGTTTTTTTTCAGAGATCTTGAAGAAGAGGCTTGTTTTCCTTTTGCAATCGGCATCCTGTTGGTGAGTTTGACTTTTGGATAAGTGTGATGCCAGTATGCAGGCATCGATATAGTATGTAGCAATGTTTCATGTTGTCATTTGATAACATATACATTCCACAGCAAACTTCACAGGCAGTCCTAGCCAGGCATCCTTCAGATGTGAATCAAGGGCAACAGCTTCCATCCATTGTCTTATTTTGTCTTCTGGAGAACCCAAGGAGGAAAATCAGAAAGGCTGACCATACTGATCCTCCAAAGAAGTATGAAATTGAAAATGGTTCTGTATCCATACCCTCATTTCTAAATGACCCATATGCAATGAAACTGTACAGAATGATGAGAAAGAGGGGCAACTGGTCCTCTCTGGAACTTCCTTGTCCACAGAAAAAGTAAGAGGAGTCCTGCAAGTCAAATTGAGCATCCTCATCTTTACATTATTAAAGATGTAGTCAATATGGCGTGAAACATCTTGTAAACTGTGGCCTCAAGTTAAAGAAAAGCAAATAAGGTCTTTAGACTCTATCCAAATTGTGCTGTCTGTGTAAAGACCCCTAAGCTGGAAGGATCCTATTTGTTAGTCACAGTCTGTAAGTTCCTCTGACAAGAAGTCAAGGGTTTGCTGGGAATGCGGGATTTTGCTTCCTCAATATTGAGTCTTAAGGAGCTGAACTGTTTTATGCATGTATTTTTAGAGAGAGAGTTTAGATGAAGAGCTGCTTACTGTTGAAGGCCTACCTGATGGACCAGTGAAGTAGAATCCCCTGAATAAAGTTTCAACATCTTTGAGGATCAGTAGCCTTATTGTCTGTGTTGCATTTGACATCAAAGAGGAAGCTAGGAGGACACAGATTTTGGCATAGCTATGAGTCTGCATTCTTTGCTGCACCTTACTATGTACACTGAGGGCACTAAGGTGATATTTGCTGAGTGATTCATTTAAGGGACCTTGGTTGTATCGGGCTGAAATTGACCAAAATCTACAGAGCATGAAAGAAGGTGATTCCGTTCAACTTCTGGCATGAATTTCATTCTAGGCAACATTCCTTTTCCAAGACGCAATCGAGTGAGAGAAAGCCTTTGTTTTTCAGCATATCCATTCGCGCTCACAGTAAAGGTAGCTAATCTGGCTAGTCCTACTCAACCGGCTCATAGCAACATCACAGGTGCAGTGACCAGAGGTAATATTTATCTCAAAGAGGTTGTGCTACCTTTGATGCTGAGGATGTTCACATCACTTTTGACTCCCATTTGGGGGTTAAGGGATGTTGTTACATACCGTTCCCAATGGTGCAAGATTTCCAAGGAGAAGTGGGTGAGGGAGATTATCAGTCATGGATGCTTCATTCTGTACCTGTTCATATCAAAATGCCCATGTTTACCCTTGCCAGAAATGCCATCTCGTCAGAGTACAGGTGAGAAAGGATGTGCAATGGCCCCTTGATCAAAGAGTCATTTGAGAGGGACCTCATCAGATCAGCAAGGGCAAGGATATTATAGTTTCTTTTTTTGGTGCCCCAAAAGACTCCGGTCCTCAGGCCCATATTGGATTTTTCCAGTCTAAACACCTTCATATTAGAGCACTCCTTTCACATGGTCATGCTGCTTTCCATCCTCCCTTATGTATCGAAAAGAGACCGGGTGTGCTGTTTTGATCTTCAGGTTACGTACCACTTACCTGCACATAAAGATCACCAAAGCATCTAGGAATTTCCTCCATTTCAGAATAAGGGAATGCTAGGCAGTAATGGTAGCTTATCTCTGCCTGCAGGGTGTCAGTCCTTCCTATCCTGAAATGACTTGCTTTTAGTGCTGCACATCAGAAATGGTCTCTTATGGTACAGGGATTGTGTCATCACTTATTCCTGGTGTTATGGGTCATGACCAGTCATGCAAAGTCCCACCTTAGCTCTGCCCAAGAGGGCATTTTCATAGGAATCATATCACTACCTGAAATTCAGTTTATCTGCCTTTGTGTAGAATGCAACACATACTAAAGATAGCTTGGTCACTTGTTTCACAGAATTAAGTGTCTACAGACCTCTGCCTTAAAGCGCTGGACTCATGGCAGTCATTGTAGTCCTCATACCTTTCTTTAGATTTGCATGAGGGTTTTAAAATGGATGCTTTATTCACAGTGGTCTCAGTGCTGTAACTCCCAAGACAGTAATTCAGGATTTCCATGGTTAGACACACCTGTCTTCAATAGTGGCTGGAGCTATGCAACCTTCTTCTAAGCAGCCCTTTTATTATTCATACACTTTGGCCACAAACACTGTGGATGCCTGTGCTATGGGGGGGGGGCACTTCAACAGTCACATGGCTCAGGGGTTTATGATCTTCCTAGGAATCATCTTTGTGCATCAGTGTTCTGGAGATGAAGGCGATTCTTCTTCCTGGAGTTCTAGCTGTTCACTCAGACAGTATGGCTGTTATCTGGTACCTAACGAACAAGGTGGAGCAAGTTTTTAACCTCTGTGTTAGGAGGCACTGAAAGTGGGCAGACTCAACACATCACCTTTTATATGCTGCAAATACTCCTAGGTTCTCCAGATTCCTTGCAGAGAGACTTGGTTGTTGTCTTTACGTGCCCTACAAATGGCCATTCAGTTTGACTGCAACAAGAACACTTTTCCAGAGGTGGGGATGAAGCACAGAGTTACTTAGCAAGGGGTCATCCATTGCAGTATAGGATAGCTAAACAATTGTGAAACCAGTCTAGTTTATAGTTTGTAAGGGCAGTCATCCAGGACTACAGTTTTTTTTTATTGCTACTAATTTAGTTAGAGTCCCAAGTTGGGGTTATGATCAGTATGTGTTATGCCTTTTACTCATACATGCTTACCCTGCATTGCCGCATTACACCATCCGTCAAACTACTACACTCCTATATGATGATTTCTGAAGCTGTGAATACCTTGC
>NC_056725.1:1168745462-1168747962 GCF_019279795.1 Protopterus annectens | reverse complement strand
GCTGCCTGTCGGGCGCTAGGATCCGCCACATAACACAAGCACTCAGGTCACTCCAAGGCAAGTACAAATATGACTCGGTCATTGTCCATGCTGGTGTGAATGACCTGAGACGTACCTCCCTGGACTACATGAAAAGAGACATAGAGGAGCTCTCTGAGCATGTAGCCCAGGCCGAATGACCCTGACCTTGAGTAGCATCTTACCTCACCAAGAATGATGCCACAATATGAAGACAAGATGATCAATTTCAACAATTGGCTTAAGTATTGGTGTCATTCAAAGGGGATCCAATGCCTGTCAGCCTGGGATGACATGCTCGACAAGCCATGATGCTTCGCTAGGGACGGCTTGCACCTGTCACCCCTGGGCTTTCGGATATTGGCAAAGGCTCTTGCTACCCCCATAGTGCCTTTTTTTAGGCAAGGCTCAAAAGCAAACCCACCTCCATAGGTATCACAAGGGATAAGAAACTAAGAGTAATGGTACTCAACGCCAGAAGTCTAAACCTCAAGATGCATGCACTCGAAACTCTCCTTAGCATGGAGGACATCGATATCAGTGCAGTAACGGAAACCTGGTTCAAGGCTCCTGAGAGCACCCCGGCACTACCAGGTTATACCTCATACCATGCTTTTCGGCCCCAAAACTTGGACCGAACCACAAAAGGAGGGGGAGTATCAATATTCGTCAAAGATACCCACATCTCCAGGTTGGTGGCACAGCAAGAAGCGTCAGAGACTATCCATGTGCAACTAACAGTGGGTAAAACTGCCTTCCAGTTTATAGCCTGCTACAGACCACCCTCCCAAACCCAGGAACTCCACTCGGCCTTCCTGAGAACACTGGAAAATATGAAGGTTTCTCCAAACACCATTATATTGGGCGACTTCAACTACCCAAACATAGACTGGGAGCATTACTCTAGCTCCAACACCCTAGCCCAAAGGTTCCTAGAATTTATAAACTCAAATGCTATGGAACAACTTGTTATCACTCCCACAAGAGGGGAAAACATACTGGACCTGATCATCACCAACATGGGGACTCTATGCTCCAGATCAGAAGTGTATCCCTCACTGGTAAGATCAGATCATAAACTAATCTCACTGGATATTCACATCCCGACCCCACCCCCTGCCCAGAAAACCACAGTGAAAAAATTCTCTAAAGCAAATTTCACATTCCTCAAAACCGAGGTGGAATCCTTCAAAGCCCCCGGGCCTGTGGAAAATACGGCCCAGACCGCAGAATCCTTTATAAACGCATTTTATGAACACCTTCAGGAATGCATGGATCATGCAATCACAAATAAAACCAAGACCCAATCCTCCAAAGGCAGACGTCCTGTCTGGTGGACCCTAGCCATAAACAAACTATACAATAGGAGGAAGCTACTACATGATAGAGCAAAATCCCAAAAAGGGAAGGCATCTCTGATCAGTATTAACAAAAAACTATGGTCACTCATAAAATCGTCTAAGGCCAGGTTCAAGAGAAAAATTGCACAGGACACTAAGGATAATCACAAGGCTTTCTTTAGTTATGTTAGGAACCCTGGTGGGAATTCCCAGATATGCTCAGAATTAGTCCAAAATGACAAAAAATACACCAAACCCACAGACATTGCCAACATCCTAGCTGACAGGTTCAGCGCAAACTTCTCTCCCCCCCCCACCAAAAGGGCAAATATCTATCCCAGCAGAGTGCTGCCCCCCTGACATCTCAGATGCTCAGGTAAGAGCCGCCCTCTCCAAAGCAAAAAACACAGCATCAATGGGACCAGATGGTGTCCCGGGCTGCATCCTACATGAACTCCAAGAACAGCTAAACCCAAACATAAAACTACTGTTCAATCTCAGCCTTACTACAGGATATGTACCCAAAGAGTGGCGTACAGCAACATTGGTCCCTCTCCACAAAGGTGGTGCCTCAACGGATCCTGGAAACTATCGCCCCATAAGCCTGACTAGCTTGGTCTGCAAAGCTATGGAAAGGATCATCGTGGACCTTATAAATAAAGATATTGGGGACCTACAGACACTGGATCCTACCCAGTTCAGCTTAGTTAAGGGGAGATCCTGCCTCTTAAACCTGGTCAATTTCTTTGAAACGGTCATCAAGGCCATTGATGAGGGGAAGCTGGTCCACACAGCCTACCTGGACCTCGCAAAAGCCTTTGATACAGTACCCCACTCGGGCATTATAGATAAGCTCACCAGCTTAAATATAAACCCCTATGTCACTAGATGGGTTGCAAACTGGCTCAAGGACAGAACCCACATGGTTAGAATTGCTGGAGCCATGTCAGACTCCAAACCAGTTACAAGTGGTGTCCCACAAGGCTCAGTCCTGGGACCTCTCTTGTTCGGTATATATTTCTCAGAGGTACAGGCCAACATGGAAGGACTGTGGCTGACCAAGTTCGCAGATGACTGCAAACTGGGTGCCATAATCGACTCTCCAGCCGACACAAGCATCCTCCAAAAGGGCCTCATAGAAA
>NC_056725.1:1168735462-1168740462 GCF_019279795.1 Protopterus annectens | reverse complement strand
TGTTTATTCTGCATTTATTCTGTTATTGCACTTGTTTCTCAGTTTGTTACTTTTAAATCTGTAACTGTTGCAAATTGTTTGTGTAGGCTGTGATAGCCGATTTATAGCATTTATAAGTGTTTACTGTATCTGTTTCTGCTTGTTTTCTGAAAAAAAAATATAATATATCTCTTGTTTTCCCGCCTTACTGAGCTAGAATAGTCCAGTTTCAGAGCTTGCTGATCCCTGGGCTTTGTTTACAGTTCCTGTTACTGATCCTTTACCTAATTTGGAAGAGAGGAAGTTCCCTTGCATACCAGTGGGAGTGGGAAGCATTGAGCTGCCTGTTGGTCCAGTTTTGTGAGGTTTCAGCCAGCAACTTGTAGTTTATTGGTCGTTTTGGGCCAGTTCCTAGCTTCTTTCAGCCCCCTGATATAAAAAACGCTAAACTCGCGTTTTTTAGCTTGTACCTACTCAGCACAGATCCTCGTGGTGGCCAGCAGAGTAATCCAAGCTTCAGAGAGCTAAAAAAGCGACTTTACCTGATTTAAGTATATTTTTTGTGGCTTTCCACTTCTATTTATCTAGCAACTGTATTTCACCTGCTTGCTGATACATTGTTATTGTTTATTCTGCATTTATTCTGTTATTGCACTTGTTTCTCAGTGTGTTACTTTTAAAATCTGTGACTGTTGCAAATTGTTTGTGTAGGCTGTGATAGCCGATTTATAGCATTTATAAGTGTTTACTGTATCTGTTTCTGCTTGTTTTCTGAAAAAAAAAAAAAAATATCTCTTGTTTTCCCGCCTTACTGAGCTAGAATAGTCCAGTTTCAGAGCTTGCTGATCCCTGGGCTTTGTTTGCAGTTCCTGTTACTGATCCTTTACCTAATTTGGAAGAGAGGAAGTTCCCTTGCTTACCAGTGGGAGTGGGAAGCATTGAGCTGCCTGTTGGTCCAGTTTTGTGAGGTTTCAGCCAGCAACTTGTAGTTTATTGGTCGTTTTGGGCCAGTTCCTAGCTTCTTTCAGCCCCGTGATATAAAAAAACGCTAAACGCTCGTTTTTTAGCTTGTACCTACTCAGCACAGATCCTCGTGGTGGCCAGCAGAGTAATCCAAGCTTCAGAGAGCTAAAAAAGCGACTTTACCTTTTTTAAGTATATTTTTTGTGGCTTTCCACTTCTATTTATCTAGCAACTGTATTTCGCCTGCTTGCTGATACATTGTTATTGTTTATTCTGCATTTATTCTGTTATTGCACTTGTTTCTCAGTTTGTAACTTTTAAAATCTGTAACTGTTGCAAATTATTTGTGTAGGCTGTGATAGCCGATTTATAGCATTTATAAGTGTTTACTGTATCTGTTTCTGCTTGTTTTCTGAAAAAAAAAAAATATCTCTTGTTTTCCCGCCTTACTGAGCTAGAATAGTCCAGTTTCAGAGCTTGCTGATCCCTGGGCTTTGTTTGCAGTTCCTGTTACTGATCCTTTACCTAATTTGGAAGAGAGGAAGTTCCCTTGCTTACCAGTGGGAGTGGGAAGCATTGAGCTGCCTGTTGGTCCAGTTTTGTGAGGTTTCAGCCAGCAACTTGTAGTTTATTGGTCGGTTTGGGCCAGTTCCTAGCTTCTTTCAGCCCGCTGATATAAAACGCTAAACGCTTTTTTTAGCTTGTACCTACTCAGCACAGATCCTCGTGGTGGCCAGCAGAGTAATCCAAGCTTCAGAGAGCCAAAAAAGCGACTTTACCTGATTTAAGTATATTTTTGTGGCTTTCCACTTCTATTTATCTAGCAACTATTTCGCCTGCTTGCTGATACATTGTTATTGTTTATTCTGTATTTATTCTGTTATTGCACTTGTTTCTCAGTTTGTTACTTTTAAAATCTGTAACTGTTGCAAATTGTTTGTGTAGGCTGTGATAGCCGATTTATAGCATTTATAAGTGTTTACTGTATCTGTTTCTGCTTGTTTTCTGAAAAAAATATCTCTTGTTTTCCCACCTTACTGAGCTAGAATAGTCCAGTTTCAGAGCTTGCTGATCCCTGGGCTTTGTTTGCAGTTCCTGTTACTGATCCTTTACCTAATTTGGAAGAGAGGAAGTTCCCTTGCTTACCAGTGGGAGTGGGAAGCATTGAACTGCCTGTTGGTCCAGTTTTGTGAGGTTTCAGCCAGCAACTTGTAGTTTATTGGTCGCTTTGGGCCAGTTCCTAGCTTCTTTCTGCCCCTGATATAAAACGCTAAACGCGTTTAGCGATTAGCTGAGCTGCTACCGTTGCACACTAGGGCAGCGCCGGTTAAGCAGATTTAAACTATTAGGGCTACCTAAAGTCCACTCTTCAAATTTTCCCTTAAAACTACCTTCCTCGAACTATACTACTGATCTAATCAGCATATCCTATAACTAAAAAGATCATCTCTACCTAACTCCGAGTAGCCTATTCTGTATCTGTCAAACCTAGCACTTGCTCCTACAGTACTTATCACCGAGATACAGCACTCTTGTTATAGATAGTACCCCAAAAAGGCGCAACCCCATTTCTCGGACACCCACATCCCCCGGAATCTCTTTTTAAAGTTTTTTTGTCTATTCCTTCTAGCATGTCGAGGGATCAGTTGCTAGTATCCTCTCCTGCTCAGCTGGTAAACCTGGGAATATTGAGGCAATGTTACAATTGCCTCATGTACACAGACAACCCTCTCCTCCTCCCACAAAACACAAATACATGTGAGAGATGCAACTATACGGCCAAACTGGAGGCTGAGCTCTCTCAACTTAGGACTGGCAAGACCAGACAGGAGGAGAAGGTTACCACACACACTATAGACCCAGTCTCACATAGTACCATCACAACCTCAAATCATACACATAAACACACAAAGACATACTCGGAGGCCCTGATCAGAAATCTACCAAAACAGCAGAGGCCACCAAAGCAGACACCCAAACAACCACCACCTCAGAACACAACACCTGCAACACATAGACCTCACAGTCAGAGTGTCAAACAGTCACAGCCCTTAAGGCCAAACACAATGCCAGACACACTAGTCATTGGTGACTCCATAGTCAGACACACTGACGTCCCGCTCACCAGACTGAGTAAGGAGAGAGTTACAGTAAGCTGCCTGTCGGGCGCTAGAATCCGCCACATAACGCAAGCACTCAGGTCTCTCAACAGCAGGTACAAATACGACTCAGTCATTGTCCACGCTGGTGTAAACGACCTGAGACGTACCTCCTTGGACTACATGAAAAGAGACATTGAGGTGCTCTCTGATTATGTAGCCCAGGCAGTTATGACCCTGACCTTGAGCAGTATCCTACCTTCACCAAGAATGATGCCACAATACAGAGATAAGATGATCAGCTTTAACAATTGGCTTAAACTCTGGTGTCATTCAAAGGGGATCCAATGTCTGTCTGCCTGGGATGACATGCTGGACAAGCCACGCTGCTTCGCAAGGGACGGCTTGCACCTGTCACCCCTGGGATTCTGGATATTGGCAAAGGCTCTTGCCACCCCCATAGTGCCTTTTTTAGGCAAGGCTCAAATTCTAAACCTACCACCCTAGAACACAAAAAAGAAAAAAACTAAGGGTAATGCTGCTCAATGCCAGAAGTCTAAATCTCAAAATGCACGCACTCAAGGCCCTTCTCAGTATGGAGAACATCGATGTCTGTGCTGTGACAGAAACCTGGTTCAAGGCTCCTGAGAGCACCCCAGCACTAACGGGTTTTACCTCATATCATGTGTTCCGGCCCCAAAATCCGGACAATACCAAGAAAGGAGGGGGGGTATCCATATTCATCAAGGACACCCACACCTCAAGACTGGTGGCAACGCACGATGCATCGGAGACCATCCAGGTGCAATTAACCATAGGCAAGACTGCTCTGCAAATTGTAGCATGTTACAGGCCACCCTCACAAACTCAGGAACCTCACATGGCTTTCCTGAAAACACTGGAGGGGATAAATGTATCTCCAAACATCATCATACTAGATGACTTCAATTACCGTAATATAGACTGGGAACACTACTCAAGCCCAAACACCCTAGCCCAAAAGTTCCTGGAATTCATAAACTCAAATGCCATGGAACAACTAGTCACCATCCCCACAAGAGGAGAAAACATACTTGATCTCATCATCACGAACATGGGAGCACAATGTTCAACACCGAAGTATACCCCTCACTGGTGAGATCAGATCACAAACTAATCTTGCTGGAGGTCCTCATCCCACCCCCACCTGGAATAAAAAAGCCACAGTAAAAAAATTCTCGAAAGGCCGACTTCACACTTCTAAAGACTAGTGTGGTCTCCTTTAAGGCCTCCAAGCCAGCGGAAAACAGTACTCAAGCCGCTGAATCACTTACAAATGCCTTCTACCAGCACCTGCAGCACTGCATGGATAAGGCAATCCCAAGCAAAACAAAGACTCTTTGTACCAAGGGCAAGCGTCCAGTCTGGTGGACCCCAGCCATAAACAAACTCTACAACAAAAGGAGAAAGCTACTACAAGATAGAGCAAAATCCTTAAAAGGTAAGACACCCTTGATCACTATAAGTAAAAACTAAGAGCTCTCATAAAATCATCCAAAGCAAATTTTGAGAGAAAAATAGCTAAAGACTCAAAGGACAATCATAAGGCCTTCTTTAGCTATGTTAGAAACCTGGGAGGAAACTCCCAGATATGCTCAGAACTAGTTCAAAATGATGTGAAGATTACTGATCCTACAGACATTGCCAACATACTGGCTGACAGGTTCAGTGTAAACTTCTCCCCCCCCAAAAGGAGAGATATCTATACCAAATGGTTGCAGCCCCCCAAACATCTCAAACGCCCAAGTGAGAACCGCTCTCTCCAAAGCAAAAAACACAGCATCCATGGGACCTGATGGTGTCCCAGGCTGTGTGCTCCACGAACTCAACGAGGAATTAAACCCACAGCTAGGACAGCTGTTTAATCATAGTCTTACCTCTGGATATGTACCCATGGAGTGGTGCACTGCAACTGTGGTC